>NC_024798.2:3301418-3605113 GCF_000309985.2 Brassica rapa | reverse complement strand
CTTTCCTTTTTCGTAAGTGGAATGGACATGTATGATGGTTAATTACAAGACACTGCTTAAACTCAATTGTCTATAGGTGGAAGAGTGGACCAAAGCTATAAATGGGCATCGTTTGCTTTCCGTTTATTAATTCACGGAGATTCGTTGGTTTCCCACTTGCTTTTTGTTTACACAATGACATACTAAACGGCGTTTGTAAACGTCAAGTCTGTGCAGGTGGGATTTGGTTAGCTTTTTCCTTACCCCAAAGTAAACTAAAGTTTAGGTTGGAACCAAGTATTTATCTTGTTGTTAAAAGCCAAGAGAGTACTTTGGTTTGTCGGATTTGATGGATTTGATGGGAGTTACATTCATTTATCTCGGAATCTTATACTATATGTTTCCTAAATGATTACAACAAATTTTCCAAATTAGCAAATGACTAGGAAATTAGGAGAATAATGTAAAACACTTTTTAATGTTGATTTTTATGTTATTACAAAATATGAAAATATTAAAAAGATAATTTTGTTTACCTTATGAAGATTGAGTTTGATGCATTATTTTAGCCATCTTGTGAAAACTTGGTAAAAGAATGCATTATTTTAGCCATCTTATGAAAACTATGTAACAGCTATTTGCACCATGCTAATCTATTCTAAGCATTTTCTCAATTAATCTACATAATTTGTCTAGTGTATAAGCATTAATAAATTTTAGTTTAGTTAAACCAGTGGTCTGAAGATACTCGTGTTATAAACAATTTTTATATACTGAAAAAGGGATCAGTGTAAGTAACAAGCCAAAAACAAGATCACTCATTCTTCTTTCAAGTGGGTTACAATCTGAGTTGTATTTTCATTTTAAGGCTTAGGGCACGATTAACTCTGGTCTCTTAGCTAAGGTTTTTAATCATAATTTGACACTTTTTTGTTTTTTTTTTATAGTTTTCGAATAAAAAACGGCTTTTATATCTCTTGTTTAAGAAACGATTCTTAACTTTTCTTAGTTAAAATCTAAAAATGCTAAGAACCATCTTTTACCCGAAACTAAGAACCCAAGAATCTCAGTTAAGAGACTGAAGTTAATCATCTATAAGTAATAAAAGCTGATTATCAGCCTCAACCAGCCTGTCCACGTAGGACAATTTAATCACCCAATCAGAAAGCACATTTTTGCCATGTCATATGTGTTGCCTTTCTTGGGCCTACCGTATTTAAAAAAAAAAACAAATGTGTTTAGCACAATTGGGCTTACCGTGTTTTCTGAAGCCCATCAGATCATTGGTGGGCATAGACGCGAACCAAACGACCTCTCCCTTACGCGTTTCTCAGACCCTAACTCAGATCGATTCTTCATCACCTTTGCTCTTCCTCTTCTTTGATCCGTTTCGCGATCTGAGTCCTAAACAATCAATACATCCTCCCTTTACTCTCATTTATGGATTCTTTTTGCTTTTCTCCTTTCAATTTTGTTTATAAAACTCTTAATCCGCCTTTTCTCCTTCAGATTTTGTTTATACAACTTTTAATCCGAGTCTTATTTCGATTAATTAAGCTTCGTTGCAATGAGTTCCAACAGAAAATCTACCTCCGAGAAACGAAAAGGCGTTGAGGCTGACTCCTCTCCCGGCACGATCAGTCCCATCAGAATACCCTATCTATCTTCCAGCCATTCAATCGGCGTTCCCCACTCGAAGCAAGCCACATGCGAAGCATCGGTCACCTCCGGTCTGACCAAACTCAGTGGCAAGACCGCTGTCTCCTCCGGCGTCTTGATCGGCATACCTAAATCGAAGAACCCCAATGGTAATAACCCTTATTGTTTCCTTATGAAATTGTAGAGTTCGTTAGATTACAAAAAAAAATAGAGAATCTGAAGCTTTGGGTTTAAAATAATGATATGAACAAAATAATTTTTTTTTATGATAGATAATTTTTATATTACAGAAAATAGAAAATCATATGAGATTGTGGTACGGAAAACAAAAGAAATTTTTTTATAATAGATAATTTTTATACTACAGAAAAATAGAAAATCATATGAGATTGTGGTACGGAGTTTAGTTGCCTCTTTTGATGATTGCAACGTCCGTATTCCTATGCAGGTACGATCATTCACAGCACGAAGACTGGTGTCTCTTCAGGCGTTAGAGGCAAAGCCACTGTCTCCTCTGGCGTCAGGGGGAAAGCCATTGTTTCCGCCGAACCGATGGCTTTCAATGATGTGAAATACGGACCTCATGACGGCGAGCTGAGGTTTCGGTTGATCCATTTTTGGGAAGCTCGAAATGTTGTGACAAAGGTGCTTATCGGTCTCGAGATGCTTCTCATCGACCAAGAGGTATAAACCGAATTCTTGATTGCAATTTAGTTTAGAAATTGTTCAGATAAGATGCTGATAAACATTTTAGATTCAAACTATCGTTCTATTATTTCGAATGAATTTATAGCAAGTGTTTGCTTTTGTTGATATTACTATAACTATAATTTTGTTATTGATGCATTTCCAAGATCTCCTGTCTCGCATTTCTGATTTAATTTCTTTAATTATGATAACAGGGAACTGTCATCCAGGGTTTCATCCCAGCTGGGAGGATAGACACTTATTTGCCACACATGAGAGTTGGTGGCATTTACAGGCTCAACAGTTTTTTCAGGTCTAACAACAAGACTTTGTATCGTGTTGCAGAACCAAGTTTCACCATCACATTCTCATCGACCTCTGTCCTCTCTGATCTAGAGGACAGTTCGGTATGTTTCCCTGAGGACCGTTTCCGGTTCCATGGACATGAGGAGTTTGATGCTGCCTGCGACTTGAGAGGGGATCTTTACGGTAAGTTCTAAATGTTTTATAAGATAATGTTCATCTAACTTGGATCAACCGTTTTAATTCAATCAAATATATTTAGCATTCTTTGTCTAGGATAGTGTCATGATCCATAGTTACGTTTTTAGGTTACATTGTTGTGTGTATGATATATAAAGCATTGAGTTTATTTTTTCTATTTTGCAGATTATGTTGGCCATATCAAGCTTGTGAATGGGGAGGTTCTCAGTGACAGTCTCGTGCTAGATGATGCCGAGATAGCTTCATCACACCGAGTTCTGCTTCATGTTCAAACACATGAGTAAGCTAATCTGTATTATTTTCATATTCATGTGTTGTCTCTCTTATCACATGTGTTTTTTTTATGTTATAGCGGTCCGGTGATGAAGTTGTACCTATGGGACAAGGCTGGCACCAACTTTAGTGAGAAATTTAAAGCATCTGGAGGAACAGCACGTGTTATTTTAGTCACTACCTTAAACCCAAAACGAGTTGGAGGTTTGTATTAGCAACTTTTTCTTATTTCTTAGAAGTATATAAGATGGTCAGGGAAATCTGGTTAGGTTAGCTTTGAGGAATAGAACTGCATTTGGTAGAAATTGGATCTTATTGGCTATAGTAACCGATAGGCTCGGTTATGACAAATCCTACATCCCATTTTACATTATAATTTTTTTTTTGTATTATAACAATCGATCTGTTATAGGTGCCCTAGCTCTCTCCTCTATGATGCCATCACGTGTGTTTTTGGACACTGATGTCCAAGCAACCCGAGATTATCTCACTTGGTAAGCTTTCCTTTATTTAAAATTGTTAGTTGTTATTCCATCATTGTTTTTGATGTTTGTACGTTGGCTTCAGGATGAACACGAACCTAGATGTTGCTAACAGAGTTGATGCAGACATTGTCACCAAGACTGAGACAATGACCATAGGCGAGCTCTTTTCCTATATGAAGCAGGAAGATGCCAAGGTTGTTCAGTACCAATTGGTAACACATTTAATATGGTAGTCTTAGTTTCTTTTTTAATCATTTAACATTTTGCAGGTTGCTTGTTTTGAGTGCATAGCAACCATTGGTGATGTTGCACACGGTTCATCATGGTATTACATAGGCTGTGGTGGGTGCCACACTAAGGCAACCAAAAGGCCTACCAGCCTTATGTGTAAGAAATGTGGGAAAACCGATATTGTTGGTGTTGCACAGTAAGTGACTCAGATCTACTTAAACTCATACTTCAATGCACCATTCTTACTCTACTCATGACACAGGTACCTGGCCAAGATCTCCGTGTATGATAATGATGATCAAGCGACTTTTGTGCTCCTTGGTGGTGTTGGACATGAGTTATCTGGAAAGAAAGCTTCTGAGTTGGTTGAGAAGTATTTCGAGGTAATTACAAACCTGTGTGCCTTTGTTATTTAAAACTGTATTTTCCAAGATCATTATAGGTATATAGTGACAATTGATTACTGTATGTTAGGCCAATGAGAATGTAGGAGATGATCACTTGGTTCCAGTACCTCACGCTCTTATAGATACCATAGGACAGACTCGCAAATTCGTTGTGAAGGTGTCAGATCACAATTTGACTAGCAAGACCCAAGCTTTGACTGTGACAAAGGTGCTCACTCCAGAAGTTCCAGAAGCTAAAGCCAATCTAGAAGGAAATGTGGCTGTACCAGACACACAGGAAACTTTGCAGAAGGAAGTTGCTGATGATGATCCTTCCACATGCTTTGGGAGTGTGAAGAGGGCTGCTGATAATGTTGAGGCAGAAGATCCCAAGCGAGCCAGAAGTGGCTAGGATGTGTTAAGTGGAAGCACCGTAGTCTATTGGTTAAGGTTTAAAGGCTTCTACACCCAAGTCTAGAGTTCGAATCCCAGACTATGCAATTTATTGCAGATTACAAGAAATTCAGGTTTCAAGTCCCGGAGAGAGCGGTTTATTAAACAATTATGCAGACTACAGAGGAAAGGCTTACAAGAGATCTTCAACATGGTGCAAGTAAATCTGGCCAGACATGGATCTTCATAGGACGGCTCAGATGATGCAGTTAGGCGTAGGTCTTCATAAGGCAGGTAGTATTGTCGGTTGTCGAATCGTCTATGTAATATTTCCTATATCATAATTGTAATATCATAATAAATCAGCGTTAAAAAAAAAAAACTCTATGCTTTGTTTTTTTTTTTAATCTCAGACTTTGTTTTTGCAACATTAAACTATCTTTCTTATAATCTATGTTGTCTCTACCTAATGTTTTTTTACCTTAAGTTTGATGTTTGAACATTTTAGTTTTGTTGGATTTGAAGCTTTCACAAATTTGGCTGTTGTTTTTTATTTGAATTCAATCTGTTTCATTTTTACTCTGTTAGGTTTGGTGGTACTGTATGTCTTCGTTTGGAGCTTTGCAACTTATCTGTGACCGGATGAGTTTTCGTTGCTGACGGGCAAGCCTCCCATTAGTTTATGAGAATGTTAACCACATTCTTACTGTTCTGTCTTCGCATTATAACAGTGACAAGTCTGTGACTATGAACTAATATACTGGAATATTTGTTAAACCGAGCTTATTCTAATAATTTTTTTTTTATACTAAACTGTCATGTACTAATATAATACATGTTTACGGTAAAATACTATTACTAATTCATGCTTTTGGTATATCATCCTCTGAACTTGGATGGAAGTTTGGTAAATTAGACATTCCAACGTCACCAAAAAATCGATTTATTATGACCATGCAATTTAGGGTAATTGTACATTAATAAATTTGAAAGATTTCAAAATTACATGCTAAGTAATTCAGCCGTAATCTTAATTTTGTTGTAATTCAAAACTCACAGTACTGTATGTTTTATAAGCTTTGCAAGCGTTGGCGTGTTCGAACGTTACAATAAAGGCTGCATGATGATTACGGCATATATAAACAGAGCACATTGTGGTTATATTTAGGCGGAAAACTCCATGTATATTACACTAAAACAAAATATCTATGAATAATTCTACCCAAAAAAAATTACTTACGGTTTCTTAAAATAAAAACTATCAAAAAATATAAATTTACTTTAATTAAAAATGTTATCCGAAATAATTTAAAATTTAATTAAATAAATAAAATAATTTCTCCCATAATATTAATATGCAACACATTATGTTGAATCAAATGGCTAATAATATAACAACAGTTGAATCCAAAAAATATCGAACAACAAAGAATTACAACACAATTCCAGCAGAAATTACCATCTCAAAATAGTAAAACGCAAGTTAAGTTCAATTAAGTGATATTATAGGAAAGTAATCCGGGCGTAGCCCGGAAAACCTTCTAGTGGTCTTAAAAGATTAAAAACTGGGTCAACTACGCATGTTGCGGAACTAAAAGATGTAATAAGAGATCTACAAAACATGTTCCTGTGGTTAAGGCAACAACATTACACAAGACTACAAGAGAGACATCATTCAACTTCTTCAAAAGAGAATACACAAAGAACACTCATTCTAGTTCTGGTCTCAGTTCCCTTTCCCTGTTCTCTTCATGTACTCTTTCATGCGGCTTTGGTTTGTCTCGAATATAAAAGGCATTCTCCGTATCTGTGTAACAGTCGAGCGTGTTAAAAAAGAGAACATAGGAGGGTGGCTATTATTTAATGTAATGGTTAGAAAATGTAGTCCAGGATCAAACCTCAAGCAGACAATCAGATTTGAGGACTAAACTCTGTCCTGGATCTACTTCCTTCTCATTAACTGAAATTGAATACTTCCCCAGGTTCTTTATATGAAACGACCCATCATCACCCAACCGTATGATCGCCTGTATTCAACAACCAAAAACACAGATTCTTTTCTTCTTATCATACAATCCAACACTTTCAAAAATAGACAGCATCTACTAATATTGACCAACCTGGCGTCGAGATATTTTGCTGCCACGCTTTTCTCTTCCCAGATCAATGTCCACCGCGAGATCTTCTGTTGATCTACCCACCAAAACCTGTGCCAAGAAAAAAAAGAAGTGATAAGATCATTCTTAAGAAGCTTAAACCATACAATGACAATACTTAAAAGACTGCAGGATCAAAATACCTCAGGTTTCTTGATGTAGTGTTTTGAGTATCTACCATATAAAACAGCTACTGCACCCCGGGAAGCAATGGCTCTTTGCATATATGAATAAGCAGCCTGTTCAAGTCTTATAATTCTTCTTTTCATCTCTTGGCTCTGATACTTGTAGACTGCATGTGAAAACGTTCAAAGGTATTACAAACTGGCCTTAGACCTTCTATAAAGTCTCTTACATAATAACTTTCATGGGCCAAATGGCATATTAAAACCTTTGTTTAAGCCCCAAAAATGTATATAGAGTAAAGCAACAAGAGTTCTTCTGAGTGAGTATGGATGGTCAGTTACCTTCAAGATCAAAATTATCTTGGTCATCAGGATCCAAGTCCATGTCAAGAATCTGAAACCATAAGGAGTAAATGTATCAAAGAGCAATAAAGAATGACAGATAAGGATATAAAGTTGAGAGTTACCATAGCCTCAATGTCAGAATAGTTCGGCAAGTCCTCGTCACTCTCAAAATCATGATCACCTGCTTCTGTTTGAGTGATCTCCAGCTCAGGGTCTGGAATCTCTATCAAGCCAACAACAGCATCTTTTGCTTGTACAATTTCATTTATAGGTATTACACATTTTTCCTCTTTACTGTCTCCACTCTCCTTCTCGGTGTAGCTTCCATGTCCATCAAATCCGACGATTCGTTTTCCACCGGCCATCTCTTTGTTTCCATCTTTTGCACCAGCACCATCAGAAACCATAGTGTCTGAGCATCCCTGTGCAGAACCAGTAGAAGGAACAATCTTATATGACTCACCTTGACTTGATTGACCAATCTCTGGCTTTCCTTTAGAAGACACTTGCAAACGTCCTGGTGTTTTCTTTTGTGTATGTCCGTCCCTAGTGGCAGAGAGATCTCTAGCAGATGAAGTTACTGGATTATTTGTATCTTTAAAGTTCCGCCGGGCTAACGAAGAAACTGACATTGGATGGCAGGTGTTGGAGAGAAGAATGTCATCATTACATGGAATATCGGGATCCTCTTGGTTTAATAAACAGCAGATTACACCACCAACAACCTCAGGATGAGGATCAAGGGCAGCTGAGTCAGACACAGGTTTGCACTCCACTGACCTCACTGCATTTGTACCAAATAGCACAGGCATCACATGAATATTTACTGGATGAGCTTGTGAGCTGGAAGGATCTTGTCCGGTATTAATAGGCAAAGCTCTGCTATTTGTATCATTTATAGGATTCACCAACAGTGAGCTTCGACCATCATAATACGACTTGTCAACTTCTTTGCCATCTACTTCCATGAGCGTTTCTTCTTCTTCAAAAAGAGAAGTTGAAAGCTGTGCAAGGAAACGATCAGTGCTAGCCATAGTGGCTTTCGGCTCATTAGCAGGAATCTCTAGTTTCTGCTTGGAATCTTGATGAACAGCATCACAGTCCGAAGGACCTGCTTGTTCAGTGAAGGTGAGATCTCCTCCTACGTAGGAGATGTCTCCCTGTAAATGATCTTCTGACACAACATGATCAGCCAAGATATCTGGGAAGGCATTGTGGATAATGTCCATGTGAGAGTCTTCGAGGCCAAGATGTGTTGCATCACCATTATTATCCATGAAATGGCTGTCATTTGCGGAGCCAAGGAATCCTAGATCCAAGGAACTAAACGACTCAGTCTGAAATTTCTTCCGCAAGGAATGATAAGTGCTTCTGAGCTGTTCAGTCTTTCTCTTCCTAGAAAAGCCTTTGTTTTCTTTCGATCCAGTTCTAGCAAACTTTGTGGGAAAAGGAGGGTTAGTAGTACGTTCAAGCTCAGCCATCCGAATAGCTGCCTCTGCAGAAACTACTGGATCGTATAGGAGTGCATGCCATCGATCTTGCAGTTCTCTGATAGAAAATCTTCTAGAAAACTGCACAGCGCCTTTAGCAAGTGCTTCCAAAGATGCACCAGCCTGCAAATAAATGAAACAGATCAAATTCACTTCATTGCTAGAATACCAAGCAAGCTAGATGGAAAAGAAAACGCAATACCTACTGAAGCACCACATTAGTATACAAATGTTTTAGCTAATCCTAGCTTGATATATAAAATGTTATGTAAGAGAAAAGGAGCATAAATATTTGTTATGTAGTGATTAGTGAGCCATTTGTAATATACTTCTCTCTCAACACCAGGACAAAGATCGAAAAATGTATTTCCAAATCATTTTTTATGGTCTCCTAATAAAGTAGCTCTGAACAGAAAACCAAACAACTTAATGAGAATTATTAATAATCTTTTTCTGGTGTAGAGAAAAGAATACATCTTTCACCTATCCCTAAAACAAATAATTAGGTTGCTAACTTAGTGATACAACGCTTAATAGAGCAACAGTAGATACAAGTAACCCCAGTAACACAACTTGACAGTCTCAAAACTAATAACCACTACTGTTCCCAGCTACTTAGTCTTAAGCAATTTGATACAAGTTTGTACACATGCATGCATATTCAAACAAACTCTGTCTAACGCTCTGTTGAGCACGTAGCCCAATTCAATATCAGAGATATCAAAAGATCATCCTGTTTCCAGTGGTAAAAAGAAGGGAAACAGAAGGCAAGTAAAACGAGAGTTCACACCTCTATGGCGTTCTTTAGAAGCAGATCGTCTTCGGGTATCCAGGGAACAACCTGAGCAAGAGCCCCCATGTTCGAGCTTCGCTACTCTCAGAAAAGATTCATGTAAGAGAGGTGGTGACAGCAAACAAAACCTGATTACAAAAAAAAAATCAAAAAGGGCAAATAGTTGCAGATAGTTAGACAGTGAAATTATGATTTAATAGGAAAGTAATACCTAGGATGAGCCAAGGAAGATGTGTTGTCAAGCTCGGGAACAAGTATAGTGAGGTTCAACGGCTTACAAACAGTAACCATGTCACAAAACTGAAACAACAAACAAACAAACAAGCTGTCAGGATTTGGAAAGTTTTTCAAATTTTGGGAAAAGAGTAATTAAGGCGAGTGAACGAACCACTGATTGGAGATGATTCAATCCGCCATTGCAGGCTACAAGTAGATTTCCATTGAAATTCGATTTTATCTAATGAAAGAATTGAATCAATAATTCATTGTTAAAACTCTGAAACACCAACAATTCGACTCTCAACAAGTTGATTGATTACAAAATCAATGTAGAGAAATAATACCCAACCTGACTTTGAGGAGGAAGAGAAGACGGCAATCCAAAATCTACAAGATTTGAAACCTTAATTTTTGTTTGTCTCAGTCTAGCTCCAAGAAAAGTTTCTAACAAAAGATATATTAAAATAATGAAATAAGAGGAGATTCGAGGAAGTTCTCAAGGGAACCTGCAAAAAAAAACTGTGCAGATAATGTAACATTTTCACTAGTTTACACGTTTAAAGGGAAAACAAATTTAATTGCAATTTTGATGTGCGCTTTTTTTTTTTCTTCAGTTGACAAATATTTAGTAAATGTCATATTTTCATATATTTGGGTTTTATTTTATAAAAGACTTAAATTTTTTATCTTTATTTATCGTATTTCATTTTAAATGATTATTAATGTTTAAAAAATTAAACTTTATTTCTGTAATGAATTAAGTTGGTATAACTCTGATAAATTAAATTTATTATGTGGTTAATATTTTAATAAAAAAACTATGTACTTTTAATAAAGATTTATACTTTTCAATGAAAAAATTTAATTTTTTTATGAATGCTTAAATTATATTAAGAAAAGAAAAAATAATAATAATTAAGAATAGTTGAAAAAAAATTATTTGAACTTGGACTCAATGGCCCAAAGAAAAAAAATGTGAGAATTGGATATGATTTTTTAATTTGGGCCCAAGAGAGATCTGATGTGGGCTGGATCCGAAAAAAATAATCAAATATAAATGTGTTATTAATATTACTTGATTGTCTTTAATAAAACATCTAATGTTAGTAAAGAAAAGGGTAGGTTAAAATAGAAAGGACAATATGATTATGCTTTAATAGTATAGATTATACTACTCTCTTTGCATCATTTTAAGTGATTTTTAAGGCTTTTGCACATGGATTAAGAAAACACAAAATTTTATATAATTTATCTTGATTATATCAAAATATCATTAAATGAAATTATTTCAACCAATAATAAAAAAAACTCAGTATTTTGTAATTGGTTATAAAATTTAAATAGATATTAAATTCTACCTAAAATAATGAGAACATCAATTATTTCGAAACAATTTTTTTCTTTCTAAATACCACTTAAATGAGACGGAGGGACTATTACATTAAAATGTTACTCCCCTATTTTTAAGATGGCTCAGTTTTAAAAATATAACCGTTAGAAAACGCATCTTCTGCTCGTTAACGTTAAATAAATATGAACGTTAAGAATCGTGTGCGTGTCAACTGACTCCTTGAAGATTTGCCAAACCGGAAAAATCCGATTACGATCTTAGATACGTAAGTGTTTGGCTCTCTGTAAATCGTGAAATTTGTTTGAGGATTTCAGAGTTTCGAGTTCTATAATCTGATCGTAAATTTGCTTCTGAATTTCCAAAATTTCATGTCTTGTACAATCTTTTCTTCTCGATTAGATTGTTTTGGTTTCTTTTGAAGGTTGATTCCCCCTCGTTGGGTTTCTCACTCGTCATCGTCGAGGTACGTCTCTTTCTTTGTATATGTTAATTAGGGCTTTGTAAGGTTTCGCGATTTCAATTTTAAAAGTATATTTTTTTTGGCAGTGATCTTGTTTTTAGGGTTCTTTTCACGTTTTATTTTTGGAAAACTAAGCGTTGTAGACTTGTAGTCAATTTTGCACTTTTCGTTGCTACATTCTCTGAGATTCGCGATTAGTTTAAAAAACCATCTTATGTGCGCACCTCATGCATACACTCTCTGTTTCTCTTGTCTGTAAAATGATCTGTGTATCTTCACTACACTGCATAGGTTTGTGTGTTTAAATCATATATTTTAAGAATCCCAAGTGGTTGCAAAGTGTAGGGGTTTGGCTATAGGAGTGTACAATTTGTCAGATTCATTCTCTTGTATAAATCTCTAGCACACAAGTCAGCGTGGTTTAGTGTGTCTTGACATGGTTTTTTGGGGTTTGAACAGATATGATAGTATCGCTTGGAGGAAGAAACTCACTTTCCTTTTTCCACCAGAGTTGCTGCTTTACAGTACCTGGAAGCTTACTCTGCGTCAAACCATCGTCGCCAAGGTAAATGCTCTGCTCTGTCTATGAAATAAAAATGCAATTTTCTTTTTCTTTTTCTAATTTCTGTCTTTTGAGGATGGAATTCAAACGAGGGCACATGATTTTGAAATCCAAAAAAGATCATTGGCAAACACAAATCTTAATAGTGTTATGTCCGATTTTTATTTGGGTACATTGTCCCGTAAGGAATCTTTTGGTTGGTAGTGAGTATGTTATGGCGATGGCATAAAAGACTCAGATTCTATTGGTTGGTAGTGCATGCTTAATAAGAAAAAAACTATATGGGGATTAGAGGAAAATAATGACCCACGGCTTATAGTAGAAGTCCTTGGATGGAAAAACGACCAATGGCTTTAGGTAAGACTCGTTGGATTGGAAAAACGACCGACAGCTTAATGATGTCTTAAGACAAAGACTCTGAACCACAAAGAGGTTGGGATGGGTTGGTTTACGATTTGTTGGATGGATAGAAAAAAATGACCAACAGCTGAAATAAGCTTGAGACAAAAGTCTGAAACAAAAGTCTTTTACACAAAGACAATATGGGGTTGCTTAGAAAAAGGTCCTTGGTGGAATAAAAGAGTTCAAACAGCTTAAAGAAGTCTCTTGACAAAGACAAAAGGGGCTGGTAGATATGCTAAATGGAAAAAAATGACCAGCGCCTCAGAAACAAAAGGTCCTTCGATGGAAAGCAAAAGAGGGGAAAACAAAAAGCGACCAACAAGCTTGATGAAGTCTTGAAAGATACAGGGCTTAAAACGTATAGAAAGACTATGAGTTGGATGGGTATAATGAACAACTCTTAAGACAACAAAAGGGAAGGAAGAATGACAAATTATCTGAGATCAGTCTTACCATAAAAGACTAAACCGAAAACAGTTTCTGCTTTGTTATAAAAGTCAAGACAAATAGCATGAGTTGGTTTGTAATTTGGTGAATGGAAAGGATGAACAAATTGTCCTTAATACAGAGCTGATACCAAAAAAAACAACTAATGGCTTCTTTTGACAAAGGCTGCTAACGACTTAACGAATCATAACACAAAGATTCTAAGCAAGGATTATGAACCGAAAATAGATTCTTTATTCTGGATAAAGACAATATGGGTCCCTTTTTAGATATGTTGGATGGAAACATTGGCCATCGGCTTAGAAAAAAAGGTCATTAGATGAATAAAAACGACTAATGGCTGAGAGAATACTTGTTGAATGAAGAAAATAACAAACAGCTTTAAAAAGTCATAAGGCAGACTTGTTGGATGGTAAAACAACTTACACTTGCTGTATAAAATGATATACCCAACGGCTTAGATTCTTGACAATTACTGACTATGAATCAAACTTACGGCTTAGAAGTCTCTTGAGAAAGTCTATGCCATGAACTTGTTGGATGGTAGAAACAACTAAAGACTGACTTGCTGTATTGATAAAAGACCAAAGGTTTTAAAAATTCATAAGGCAAAGCTTCTTGACAATATGAATCGACAACAGGGTTTTACAAAACCACATGGCTTAGGAGTCTTCTGAAAAAGACTACGGCTTGTTTTGGTATAAATAACCAACAGCTTTAAAATGTCTCAAGGGAAGGCTATAGATGGAAAAAACAAACCCACGGCTCAAATGAAATAAATCTCTCATAACTGCAAACTACGGATGGAGAACTGATTCTTTACTCTGCCAGACAGCTTCAAATAGAAAGTCTCAACACACAGACTGCGAACCATAAGGTTTAAAGAATCGTTTCTAAAAGACTATTAAGTTGGATGGAAATAGTGACCAACTCATACTGTGAAATCAGTCTTAAACAGAGACCTACCAATGGCTTAAAGAATCATAAAGCAAAGATTCTTAACAAAATATTATGAATCTAAAAGAGATTCTAACTTAACGGCGCCTTAAATAAGACTTGTAGGATGGGAAAAGACGACCAATAGCTTAAAGATATCTTAAGAAAAGACTCTGAAGAAGTTCTTAGATGGAAAAAAACACGGCTAATGGCTTAAGACTTGCTTGATGGGGATAACCACAAGGCCTAAAAGTATAAAAAGACTATGAGTTGGACATACTGACCAAATCTTATTATAAAGAGAATGGAAGAATATCAAATTATCTGAAATCTCTAGACAAAGACTATGAGTTGGTACTTGACTTTTTTTGGGTAGAGAAACAACCCACAGCTTAAAAAAGTCATTGGACAAAGACAATGTCTTGGTTTACGTATTGTTGGATGGGAAAAACAAACAACCAACGCTTAAGACAAAGTATGAAATCGCTCTTAAGACTATGGACAATGTCTGAAACCAGTTTTAAGACAAATAGCTGATACCAAAACAACTCACAGATTTGGAAAGTCAAGCAGCGACAAAAACTACCAACGACTTAAGATGTCTTAAAGATAAAGATACTTAACAAGGATACTTAACTGCTTAAATAAAGCTTGTTCGATGTAGGCAAAAAGTAACCAACGAATTCTTCGAAAAGTCCTTAGATGGATAAAAATAACTAATGGCTTAAATTAGACTTGTTGTATGGTAAAAAACAACCAAGAGCTTAAGAGATGTCTTAACACAAAATAATCTTAACTGAGAACTGTCTTTGCAATAACCAAAAGGCTTAATTGTATAGAACGACCAATCAGATAACTGCAGATAACTAGCGCCTAAGAAAGTCGTAAGGAAAAAGGCTGAATTAACAATAAAATCCTTACTTTTTGCCCACGGCTTAAGTCCTTGATGGGAATAAAGTACAAAATAGCATACAGAAGACGCTAGACCAACATCTTAAAAGAGTCTTAAGACAGACATTATAATGGCTGAGATAATACTTGTTAAATGAAAGAAACGACAACATGTTTGAAAAAAAAAAGTCCAAGACAAAGACTATGGACCAAAAGGCTTAAAGACCTGTCTTTGTTTAATAACCACAAGGCCTAAAAGTAGACAAAAATAGATGTATCGACCAATTGTCTGACATCAGTTAGAAGCTAGAGCTCATACAAAAAAACTGCCATGGCTTTGGAATGTGTCCAGACAAAGACGGCCTACGGCTTAAAAATGTCCCATAGCTTAGAAAAGTCTAAGACAAAGACTTGTTGGATGGTAAAAACAACTAACGATTTGCTCTATACAAAAAAAAAACTAACTGATTCGAAGATTCTTATTTCCACATGGCTTAGAAGTATGTTGAGAAAGTCTATATTATAGACTTGTTGTATGATGAAAGACCAACGGCTTTAAAATGTCACAAGGCAATGATTCTTGAAAGTATGAATCTACAACAGAGTCATATGTAACCACATGGCTTAAAAGTCTTTTGAAAAAGACTATGGGTTCTGTTCTGGTAAAATGACCAACGACTTAAAAAGGTCTCAAGACAAAGACTATGAACCACAAGGTTTAAAGAACTGTTTCTGCTAGATAACCACAAGGTTTAAAAGTATACAAAGACTAGAAGTTAGATGGATAGAACCACCAACTCTTAAGAAAAAAGACAATGGAAGAATGACTAATTCATAGTCTGAAATCAGCGTTTAGACAGAGACTACCAATCCTGAGAAAGAAGCATAGCACAAAGATTAATATCAAGTATTATGAATCTAAAAGAGAGTCTTACTTAACAGCTTAAATAATACTTGTAGGATAGGAAAAGAAAGAACCAACGGCTTAAACATGCCTTAAGACAAAGACTCCGAAAAAGTCCTTGGATGAAAAAAACGCCTAATGTCTTAGACTAGACGTTGGATGAATATAAAAATGAGCAACGGCTTAAAGATGTCTTAAAGATACATACTCTGAACTGAGAACTATGTATTTGCGATAACCACAATGCTTAAAAGTATAGAAAGAGCAATCAAATAACAAGCGCTTAGAAAGTGTTAATGCAAAGACTTATCAATTAATTAATAGATTCCTTACTTGTGTATCCACAGCTTAGGTCCTTCACGGAAAAAGGTGCAAACAACATACAAAAGTCTCTAGACAAAGACAATATGGGTCTGTTTTGAGACATGATGGATGGACCAGCGGCTTGAAAAAAAAGTCATTAGATGGGAAAACCACCAAAAGATTAAAGAAACCTTAAGACAAAGACTATGATTCGGTTTATATTTTGGTGGGTGGAAAGAAATGACCAAAAGACTAATTAATTCTGATTTTTTTTTCAGGTATATGCTTCAGAAGTTGTTAAAACATCAAAACATAATAGATTCTGAGAATAATTCAAATGTAGCAGACTTCTGTAACAGGTATGTGCTTTTCATACTTGCTTGTAATTAGTTTCTGAAATTCCCAAGTATGAGAAACATATGTGAAATCTAGATTAAGTTCATTATCACCAGACACGTGCTTGAATAAGCATCCAAAATCTTAACATGTTTATGTGTTAGCCTTTATATGCTTTTAGTGTTGGCTTACTCAATTGTTTTGATCTTGTAGGTCTATTTGCTTCTGCATCAACCGATTTCAAATCTTAATGCGGTGTATCTCAAACCTCCATACATGGGTTCTGCGCAGTCACTTAAAGATACATACATGCATTCATATATGAATATAAACGTACTTTCATACTCTATACATTCATAATTGCTTACTTGCTTTCTTGATTTTTTTTTGTTTGAATTTCTTGCTAACTTACTTGCTTCCTTATTTACCCCTTCATTCATACTTCCTCCATTGCTTGCTTTCTTGATGTCATGCTTCTTTATTGACTTCCCTGATTTATTGTTTCACTTCTTTACTTGTTTTATTGATTTGTTGTTTATTTGGCTCCGTGTGTGCTTGCTTCCTTGTGTTCTGCTTTTGTTCTTCTTTGAGTTTGGGTTTGTATTTGCTTACTTGGTTCCTTATATTATTTTGCCATTCTTTACTAGCTTCTTGCTTACTTAACTGGCCTACCTCCCACAGGATTTAGTTATCTGATAATATCGACAACGTTATCATCTTTGATCTTGTGTCTGTCTGAGAAGTCTGATTTTTAGATATCAACTGTTGATCCAACATGAAGGAAGCCAATGACATCGTTTTTGTGATTATTAACAGTCTCTGTTACAGTATTTTTGTTTAATAAATATGAATTTCAAACTGGCTATAGTTTGGAGTTTATTAACTGGCCTAATGCCAAGTAATCACAAAACAATGAAGCCTCAAATCTCTGTTTGATCTTTTTTCTTCTTCACTTTACATTGAAAAGAAACAGAAAGCAATTCACAGGTGTAGTCACTTTATTTATCTAATCTACTAAGAAGTAACAACCCACTCAGATTATTCGATAGCTCTTACATTCTTACAGACAGATTTTTCGTAAGTTCATACAGTGTGTACAATTCATCATGCCTTCTTCTTAGGATCACAGAGTGTTATACACTTCTGAAACCATCACAAGATGCAGAGCACTCTGTTTCTTTAATCCTTAATCACAAACACAACGTTTATACTTTCTCCTCTTTTTATTTCAGCCAATATGCGACATATAAGTGCTTAGGTATACAGTCTATATATATATATACTTACATAAGCCTGCTTCGGTAATAACTAATAAGACTCCGTCAGTTGAAAGTCCAGTTTATGCAGTCTGTTCAGGCTTCTTTTACTTGCTTCTTCAGAAAATCCAGCACAAGAGACGCTGCAGTTATTGTTTATATTTTCATTTGTCAGAAAATTTTGCACTGGAATTCAGTAACTTTTGAGAAGCAAAAGAAAGAAGTGGTGCAAAAGATCTTACTCGTTGCTCGAGAATAGAAATCTTCAGAGTCAGTTTCAAAGAATCCAGCAGTTTCATGACTTCCTTGAAACCATCTTTGGCTGCATCTTCATTTTATATCTGCAACTTTGGTTAATGAAACTGCCACATCCAGAAATAGCCACCAAACTTGGTAAATGTTCCTTTATTCACCAACAAAGATTTTATGGACGAGATATTCATTAAACAATTAATTATCCATTAATTATGCATTATCACAGATTAATATTCAGCGTAGGAAAAAACTGCAGTTTCATAATTCAATCATAACCAGTGGACCAAACTAACTCATAAAACTATGGTTGGATTTTACACAACACTGCTATATGAAAGTTCAATTGAAATTTTTTATTTCTTGTGTTTTCATGTCCATCTCTGACTTCATTGAGGAGCACATTTTAGTTTCACTTGTGCTAGAAATTAAGGCACCACTTGTAACAGAGAATAGCAAGAGAGTTCTTACGGTAGATTGACATGACAATCAAACACACAAAATCTTCATTTGATATTTCATGCTTCACTATACATTATCAAAATCTTCCATGCTTCAACATATATTTATATTAATTTATAAAAACCATTCAGGCTTCATCATACATTATCTAGATTAGTCTTCGCTTGATGTAGAAAGAGGCTGCAGTTATAGCTCCCAATGGCAACCCTCGTAACAGAGTTATAATAATAACATAAATTTAGGGTAGATTGACATGACAATCAAAACAAAAATATTTAATTTTATATCGTTTCCAAATTCAAGAAGTTTAAAACGGGATAGAAAGATAATACAAAATCAACCCAAAAACAAAAACACAATCACGAACATGTTTTAGTTAGGTACATGTTTCACGGGAAATGCCGAGCCTGGAATTGGGCACGTCGATGAGGACACGGTGGTTCTGCTGCTGCATACTAGCGATGACGTTAAGTACAGAGTTAACGTTGTTTGGAGCTGCGGCCATGGCGAGGCAGCTGGTGTTGCCGGAAGAGCTGTGGATGAGAAGATTGTCCGGAGGTATAGTCACGTTCATTCCCGCAAACATAAACGTGACAGGTGGGAACACGACGGAGCCGGAGTAGCAAGTGTCGAAACCTCCGAGTGATGTTGCGTTTGCGTTCTTGACACGTCGCCTGAACTCGTCTCTTACGGCAAGGTAAGCTGGTTCGACTAGCCTCGTGAAGACCGTCCCTGCATACATACATTGAAAGTGTTTTTGTCAGTGTTAAAATTGGTGAAAGCCTCCGTCTAAGCGGTAAATCGGTTATAAACGAAATAATTTTTCTTTAAAAAATTTGATTTAGATGATACTTAAGTACAACCTAAACACTAATATTTTATGAAACAAATTCCTACAAATCATCTAATTACGGCCTAACTATTTTTTTGACATTCATTTTTTGGAACGAAATAAAATAATGTAAATAATCAATACCTGAGTCAAAGATCGTGCCGGCTCCTGTGGCTGGGTCAAAGGCGAGTGCACTTGTAGGAATATCAACAATTTTGTTCCCGACACGAATCCCAACCAAGTTAACATAGTAAAGCGAGGACCTCCTAGGGTTCTTCAACAATGGAGTTGTCTTGATCCTAAGTGGTTGAAATTTAGGTCCCAATCTTAACGATCCCGAGAAGTTGCTGGACTTACTATTAGGCAAGCAGTACGAGAACGTGGACATATAAAGATTCTGTGTCTGTGAGATTAAAGACAATGGACCACGGCCTAAACCCATGAGTCCTTGCGCTGGCAACGATGTTCCAGTGGCTTGGTTGATGCACCCAAAAGTGTAGTTTGGGATGACGTCACTGGCTAGTGTTAGTGTGTCTTGTGTCAGAGATGCTGTGATGGCTGATCCACCATAAGTCATATTGAAACCACATGATTTGCTTACGGTGCACGTTGGATTTGGAGCCTGCAAGAAAATAACATTCGTACTTTAACAACGCACTTCCATAAATAATAGTTTTGTCCATCTTGGATCTGGTTATGGGTGCATTATTTAAAAATGCGGTAATAATGATGTGTTACGTTTTTAAATATGTAAATGAACTTTCTTTTGTATAGTAATCAAACACTAACCACTAACCAGAGTCACGACAAAGAATATAGATCAAATCGTAAAACGTGCACTACTAGTTGGTAACTTGGTATTGTTTATTAAGTTAACGAATCTAATTGATAGATTAATGATAATAAGATCACATACAACTGTTAAGGAATAATTATTATTACACTAAGATGCATATATCTACGTAGACATTAAATAATTTATAATTCTACAATTTATGGTGATTTCCTTATCTTAACAGTTGGATCTAGTTGATCTTGTAGATGTCCCAATCTATACTGTGTAAAAAATACCCGTGACTGTCTTATGAATGGTACATAAAACCCGTGACTAGCTTTAGACTTCTAGATGATGGAGTTATAACACCGCCAAAATGGTCACATCTTTGTGTGTATAATCAACACTAGAGTCCAACATGAGTGGTCCTTTAGTTTGGTTTTCTTGTTTTGTGAAAACAGAATCCGAATAAGAAGCCTATCTCTCCAATGTATTACGTTTTTCTTTCCAAAAATAGTGTAACTATAATAGAATGAAGACAGAGTAATGAATAAAAATAAAACCACTATTCACTGGAATAGTCTCGTTTTTTTACATTAGAATAATCTCATTTTTATTCTGTTGTAGGATTAAAATAGAGTATGATTGAAGAATATTTTACCGCAAATTCCATTTTAGGTAAAAGTTGGAGTAATGTTGCTAGGGATTTTTTCCAAAAGAAAGTGATGAGTCTCAAAACTAAATGCATTTTGAATATATTATTTATTTAGTATTAAATTTTGGTTAATTCGTTATATGAATATCGTTACCATTCTGATCTGATGACATTATGTTTTGGGTAATTCTCTCAAATAGACATTTTTAAGTTTTTGTCACAAAAATAGCATTGAAAATAAAATGACCAATTTAGCCCATTTTTATTTTGAAAATTTTAATATTTAATTTTTTATTTTATTAAAATTAGAAACCCTATCCCCAAAACCATATTCCTTAACTCTAAACCCTAAGTCTAGATTAATTAATCATTGGATGTAAATGCATATTTACCTTTTAATAAAACTTGTTCTGGTCATCTTATTTCTTGAGATCTATTTTTGTGAAAATCATAAACTAAAAATGGCTATATAAGGGAATTTCTCATATATGTTTTTACGTCCATAAAGGAAAACGTATGGAAATTGA
This sequence comes from Brassica rapa, assembly GCF_000309985.2. Lineage (NCBI taxonomy): Eukaryota > Viridiplantae > Streptophyta > Magnoliopsida > Brassicales > Brassicaceae > Brassica > Brassica rapa. Next base: position 3,584,037 of record NC_024798.2, on the reverse strand, counting down.
TGACAGAAAAAAACAAAAAGAAGGAAAACGTATGCAAGTATATCTAATCTATTCCAAGGGTAATAAGAGATACTAAACTAGTTACCTGTTTACACTGAGGAGCTTCGCATGGAAGAGTACGTGAAGAGTTTGACTTGGAAGGGTCAAAGAGAACAGATGAAGCACAGCCAACACAGCCAGAACAAGGAACCCAAGCAGCGTCATTGCTAGTGTCAAGAGCCACGAGCATGGGCTGAGCCGGTGTCCCAATATTAGCCCTCACGATATAAGTCGGGCTCTGAACGATGGCACGTCCCGAGGCGATTGGGACCGAAGATTTCACGGCGAGGCTTGACAAATACTGGAGACGAGCCTTGTCTTGAAGAAGTGTGCTTTCCCATGAGACAGTGTTTGGTTTTTTTTTGAATGGAGAGCAAGGGCTGCTGATATGGAACACTCTTAGATCTGAGGGACGGCCTCGTGGGTTATTTTCATAGCAGTTTAGTGATTCAGAGTTCAAAACTAAGAGCGAGATGAGTAGAAAGAGGAGTTGGGTTCTCATTTTCTTGGATCTTGATTTGATCTGTGTGGGTTTTAGTGTTTGTGAGTGTGTGTTTATATAGTGAGTGATGAATGAGTGTGTAGAAAGTAATAAGATTATTAAAAACAAAAATATTATAAAAATGAAGAGTGGGTTTTATTGATATTTGAGAGAACAGTCTGGATCCCATATTCCTTTTCTATCTGTTTTTAGGTCCACTCTAATAATATTGGCTTTCTCTCCTCGATCGACATGCTTTGCCTTCCCTCCACAAAGCTTATAAACATTGAAACAATTCAACAATGTGTACCATATTAAAATAGATTTTTAATATCGTATAAGTGAAAAAATAAACACAAAATATTGTGGTAATATGTAAAAAAAACTAAAAAGACATAAATACTTTAGTACAAATGATAACAGTAAACATTACACAATATATGACCATTTAGAATGTTTGAAAATCTTAAGCTTCCTAAACTTTCAAACTTAATCAATAGGCGATAAATTGATTACCGAGATTTCTTATATATTAGTGTTTATACATTTAAAATTTTGATGTGAAATTTCAATACATCCTTTCGAGATATTTGCTATTATCGGTCTATTTTGAAAAGAATCTCATTTTTTTGACCAGTTAAACATTTTTAAATGACACTATAATTGAGACAACATTCTTATATATCAGTGCTTATACATTTAAATTTTTGATGTGAAATTTCAATACATTCCTTCAAGATGTTTGCTACTATCGGTCTATTTCAAAACGAATCTCATTTTATGCAGAGGCGTGCCTATAGTGTTAGTAAAAAAGCATTAGCCTTAGGCCCCCTCACATAATTTATAAAAATTAGAGCTCTAAATCTCTAAGAAAATCTTTGAATTTTTTTTAAACTTATGTTTCCTATTTGAACTCAAAACCAAAAAATTACAAAAAATAGTTTTTTTTTGTTAAAATTATATAAAAGAAAATAACTTTTTATTTGTTCAAGTTCAAGTTTTTTAGTTAATTTTGTTTTCTCAAATTTGTTTCTACCAAAAATTTATATTTCTATTTAAAATAATTTATTTGTTAAATTTAGTGGTGTGAATGTTGATGGTTAGCATACTTTATCCTATTTTAACATATATAAATTAGAATGCTTTTTGTTTTTTTCTTCTTATAATTTTTAAGATATTGAACATATCTTAAAAAAGAAAAAGAAGATGCTTTATAAAAAATTCACTTAAATACTATAATCATTTTTAATGTTATTGTATTTTATTTTTCTTTAGTGTTTTATATTATATTACAATATAATTAATATTTTGATTATAAATAACTTTTTTTTTTGAAACTCTATTATATATTATAAATGACTTTAATAGTGAAAATCTAATGCTAAGTCATCGTATTTGTCTCGGACCCCTGAGAGGGTTGGCACGACACTGATTTTATGACCAGTTATACATTTTTGGAAGCCACTATAACTGAGACAAAAATAAAGTTTTGATATTATATTAAGTTTTATATTCAGTTTAAAAGTAATTGATGAAACGTGAACTGATTTAAACTTTTATATTATGAGTGTTTGTCCATTTAAATTTGAGATCTTAACGGAAAGGATCCAAATTATTTGTAAGACTTTGTTTTACTACTTTTTTATATATAAATTTAGAAACCGGAAAGAACCAAAGAGAATTTTATAAAATATGCGCCCAAACCAACTCTATTCTCTAAGTGGCTTATTGGATTCATTTAAGGAATATTACTCCAAATGGTTAATCAAACCTGACGCCTAGGTAAACGGTCTATCGGTAGACGATACTTAGTATAGCTAAATAGGTTCAACTTTGATACATATATTCATTTACTTGGTTAGAAAATGATTATTAGAATGAATTATCCAAATACGTTGGAATGTGCGGTTCATTCTTGCGTAAGAGATCCGAGAAAATGAGTTTGATATTTTTTCACTCATGGAGAAAGGTCAAAGGTATCACGTGAGGAAGGGTGGAAGACTGACATCAATGCATTATGTTTTGTTGCTTAATATGGAATGTATCAAACTACGCAATACTCATTAGTCATCACCATGTGGTGTGTTATATCTCACATTGGCTTCTTCCTCTACTCTATAGTCATTGTGCTGTCCATCAATTATTAATTCTCATAATAAAAATTTGGCGTGTAAATGATTTGCAATGCTGTTTTTTTCTTCGAGTTGAATGTGATATGTAAACATCCTCGAGACCAAAGAAAAAAACAACATTGCAAATCATTTTACACGCCAAATTTTGACTCACGTTAGTTCTAATTTCATCTCTTTTCTATTAGTTCTACAAGTTTTCTACATCACAACAAAGGCTCAAAACTGCGGTTGTTCGCCTGACCTATGTTTATAGTCAATTTGGATTCTGCGGTAACACTTCAGACAATTGTGTTGTAGGTTGTCAACAAGGGCCTTGATTTGCTCCTCCTCCTTCTAATGAAATGATGTGTCCGGGGATTCTTCAATGGAGTCATCGGGCAAGCCGAGTCTAGTTGCGCAGGAAATGGATTTTACGGTCGAGGAGCTTTTCTTGAGGCCTTAGATTCATATTCTCGGTTCGGTAGGATTGGATCGGTCGATGATTCTAGGCGTGAGATCACTTCCTTCTTTGCTCATGCCACCGCATGAAACTGGACGTGAGCATAACTCAATGATTCATGTTATATGTATTTTGTTATAAGACATACATGCAGGTGTGAGCATATTGCCCGAAATCCAAAAACTGAATAAGAACCAAATCAAAACACTGAAACCGAAGTCACTGTTATTTAAAATAAACCCGAATCTGAATCAAAACCAAATTGATAACGGAATGGATATCCAAAATACTTACTATATATATCTAAATTATGATATATGAATAAAATTATTCAAAAACCCCAAAAAGATAAAAATACTTTTTGGGGTTTTAAAGGTTTATTTTAAGTTTTTGGTTTTTGTCGGTTTTTGGATTATCCGAACCAAAACCCAGATCATATGTTTTGGTTCTGTTTTGGATTTCATAAAAAGATAGGTTACCGTTCTAAACCCAACTAGACCTGGACCGATCAGATAAAAAAAATATCAATCCGTAAATGGGACCAAAACAACCTAACGTAAATAACCCAAAATCCGAATAATTCGAACCGTAAACCCGAATGCCCGACATACATGAATGTTCTCTAGAGTAATAAAAAAATCGTATTAGTTTCTATTATTTTGGACTAGTTTTGAACCTTCTTTGCGTTTCTTGGCATATCATTCATCAATTCTGTTTTAGTGACCAATCCAAGTTGATCTACCAGCTAAAAAACTCTTCTAGTACCAATTTAGACATATATATTCAAATCGACCTACCGGCTAAAACTCTTGTATAACCAGCTTAAACATATACTTTGTGGACCGTTTCAGATTTCTGCTACACAGAAGAAATAGATGGACCTTCAAGGACTACAGAACAAGAACGGAACACAATACTCATGCAATCCAACCAAAGGCTATTTCGGCCGTGGACCGATCCAGCTCTCATGGAACTTCAACTACAGACCAACATGAACCACTATCAGTTTCGACGGCCTCTGAGCTAGCTAAATTCTATAACACAGTCACAAAATTTTAAATATCAATATAATTATGGGTGCACATGCCCCCAGGTTCTACAACCTGGCTCCCCCCTGGATCCAGTCATCTCCTTCAAAATCGTACTGGAACCACAGAGTCCAACCCGTTCTTCCTCAAGGCTTTGGTGCAACAATTTGGAGTGCGACGGAGCCAACAGAGCCACCGTTGAAGCTAGGGTTCGTTACTATACAGATTATTGTCGTCAGTTAGGTGTTGTTAACCCGGTAACATCCTCACATGCCAACACAATACATCATCTAGTAATAATAATAGTCACATTGTGTAACGTCTCTATTAATGTAACGTTCAAACAGAGCAAACCTTCTAGTACATTAGGATCCTATCAACATGTTTCATTACAACTTTCTAGAAAGACATGGAAACGCTTTGTTGTACTAACTGGCCACAATAATCTTTATAGTTACGAACTTACGAACCCTAGCTTCAACGGTGGCTCTGTTGGCTCCACCATCACACAACCTCACACCATCTAGTAATGATAAAGAGTCACCATGTGTAACGTCCCCACATTAATGTAACGTTTTGAAACAGAGCAAACTCTCTAGTACATTTTAGATCCTATTTTTTATTAGAAAGACATGGAAACGCTTTGTTGTGATCAACACCATGGTAATGAAGAAAGCCTCTAAAGACATGACCGTGTATGGTTACTGTCGCTTGATAACCGATCTCTGATTGTTCCTCGTTGCTTATCGCTGTTACTCTCGTCCGTTTGAAAACCGCCGGAGCTTCGATCTTTCCCGGCAACCCTTCTCTGAAACTCCTCTCTACAAACAATGTTTTGAGTTTTTTCATCAAAACAGATTAAAAAAAGGTTTCTATTTTAATTAAATTTTCATTTTTTTTCATTACCTTGACGGCGAGAAGTGGTTGTCGGAACGATCAGGACACTGGGGTTGTTGGAAGAATCGATTTTGAGCTTTTTATTTCTGTTCCTGTCGGAAGAAGGAGAGTGATGATGATGATGATGAGAAGAAGAAGAAGAAGAAGGGATCCACGTGCTTTTCACGTGAGTAGCACATTTGTATCCTCTGCTTTTGCAGCAAGTCCTACACCTTTCGAACGAACACTCTTTCTTCGCTCTGTTTCCACAGTCTCTGCACACTTTCTCTTCAACATTACTGTTCCTTGACTTGTTGTTGTTATCTTCCACCGAGGGATGTATAATCTGAGAAGGTGGTGGTAAGAGGATGATGTTTCTTAGGCCTAGCATGTAGTCCGCTCTACTGGCTCCAACGGCGGCAGGGGAGGAGGAGTGGTCAGGGATGGTGGAGGGTGATGGTTGATGCGGTGGCCATGAGAGGAGAGAAGGTGGATTTGCCACTGTTGCTGTAATTATAAGCGCGTGGAGGCGCTATAGATGTAGTAGAAGCTTTTAGCTATGGAGTCTAGTGAGTCTAGTGAGAGATAGAAGCAACAAGATGAGTGAAAAAGAAAGGAAAAGATCTTTTCTTTGGTTTTTGACAAATAGTTTTGTGGGTCACATGTGGTTTAAAGAGTCTCTGCAAGAAAATGGAATTATTATACTATTTTTCAAAGTGGGTGAGGGGACCCTTTTATTGGGAAAGCACCCATCTTAAAGTGACTTTTCCCCCACATTAATATCCCACTTTGTGTGTCCTATGTGCTTAGGCTTCAGATAGAAACACTAAGTTGGATCTAATGACTTAAAGTATCATTAACGTTGGAAACTTATTGGATGAGAACAAAGATTACAGAGAAGTTATGATTCACTTGCAAACATTGCACAGTTTCAAGTCTAGTTGTATAGTATTCAATTCATATGCAAGAAGAGATTCTAGGAGGGAAGTTGATCCTTGTACATGTCCAAGACCGAACTGGCTGCAGTAATGGGACACAACCTGAGAGAGAATGAGTATGGTTCTGGTGGAATCAGATACTTATCATGAACACAAGGGGTCCAGCTATCATCTCCCCCAATCCCCATGTGTTTATGGTCCAGATGCACCTGCACAATAAAACACCAAACAAAAAAACAAACATTAGAGGCTAGTTGGTACTCAAGTACTCCATAAAGTAATCTCATTAAAAGTACTGATGAACTTCGATTCTTGAATTTAAACAAATGATCAAAGGGAAGATTAGTACCTCGATGCTTTGTCCTTTGACAAGATCCTCTTCATGCGTTGCACGATCAAGCTCGCCTGTTGTATAGTAACTAGCATTCATCTGCATTGGAGAAGAGCTACCATATGTTGAAGCATATATTCCCACACCCTCCTTGTTTGTGAATGTCACCCACCTAACATCAGTTCTACCCCCACATTCTCCTGGAACAATATAAGGAACATGCATGTCCGCAACGTTCTGTTCATATATCCCCACATGTGCTGCTGATTTTCGGTCCGGGTAACACTCAAATGGACCTCTTCCATACCATTCCACACGGTCCAGTGTTTTCTCGATGTGAAACTCTACACCAACCCGTGGTAGCGGTGGAAGATCAGAGTTTGGGACTACATACCAATTGGTGATGATATCTCCAGAGCCGTAGATGATAAATGTCACATTGACTTTGAACAAGGCATCTGATTTTGAAGGTGAAGAACCAAGGTAGATGAACTCTATCTCCACGGATTTATCAGTGGTGCTCTTCACTGAACAGCTTTCAACATTGAACTCAACATTGTCTAATTGTGCTGCTTTCCACCTTGAAAAGTAACTAGAGTCACCTCCACCTTTATCATTGTCTGTAGGTGCTCGCCAGAAGCATGGCAGTATAGCTTCATTCATAAGTAGAACTCCTTGCACCTGTCGTTTTAAAATATCTTCAAAACCAAAACATCTATAGAAACACCAACCAAGAAAAAAATCTCCAACACTGAATAGATTAATTATTTAGGTAGTTAGGTTTCTTTTTATCTTGTAGTTCATTCTGTGCTACGAAGGTTCTTATTAAACCCCACATGCCTTACATAAATCAGCAAATTGGTTATATCAAACTATAAAATAGAAACGATTTTTACCTTCCAGCCTTCAATGGCTCCTTTTTGGACATTTATCATTAGCTCCCATGAATCTTGCTCACTGATCTTAATGAAATCTCCAACAGTTTCAGAAGTGATGATAGGATCTGTCTTTTTTATCGCCTACAAGAGGAGGTCACTTACAATTGTCACAACTTCATATCTTCTAACTGAATGAAGGTAGATCTTTCCAAAAGAAAGATGACAGGGGAATTACCTGTGGTATTATCTCTCTCTTTGACGGTAAAGGAATCTGCGTTGAAGACAAGACATGACCAGCTTCAAGTGAACGGGTAGGATTTGATAGCTTGGCAGTTATTGTCAGAAACAATTCTCCAGCCTTTGAGTCATTCCAGAAAGAAAACCATGGACCTGACTTCCACTCCATCTCAAAACTATTCTGTGGTTTTATCACAGGAATAGAGAGAGTCCCAGATCCAAGTTCAACACCATCCCCATGAACTGTCCAGCTAAACTCCAACTCTTTTGTTGTATTGAAAAAGTAAGCGTTTGCTACCTGCAAAGATAAAGTCTGAGCTGCATAGATAGAATAAACGCCAAAGCTAAGCTAACTGAGTTGAAGTATCTTATGTTGTACCCTTATTGTGCCATCCGTCAATGAAACCTTGATTGGTTGATAACAATGCTTGACCTCTTAAGCAACACAAAGACATGACAGAAGAAAATCAAAAATAAATACCATATGAGAAATGTAACAGGGTCAAATATTTAGAAAAACGGAAACAGATGTGATACGCTTTAGATTTATGTTTCTTTATTGAACAATAATTTATATTCTTGATCTTGGAAAATATTTAGAATTTCCATTTCTTAACTATTTCCTTAGTGCTGTTTTGCCTTTACGAGAGATCTCATTTGTAAGAATCATCCACGCTTGAGAGGGCATTGGATGAATATCAGTTCCCTCTTCAACCAGAGAAAGCTTCTAAGCGTTGTTTTAGGCTTTGCCAAGGGAGACCTAACTAACATCTTGTTATTATAATTCTTATTTGTTTCCATTTCAATAAAGAAGAGATTTTGGATTCCCTTGTGATTCTTAGCCTTAACAACTGGTCCACGGATGAATGTCTAAAGACATGACTACTACTCAAACAGAGAGATGGTTGGATGCTTTAGAGAAAGATCAACATATTCTGGGTGAAAAGTTGGATGGTATTCAAGCTGGTTTGAAGGATGTATTAGATCAAATTTTGAAGCTAACAGAAATGGTTGCTGCAATTCAAGTGAGCACGATGTCTGAAGTATCTCAAGAAACATCTACAGATTTTTTTGTGATCCCTATAAGAAAAAAGCAACGTGTCATAAAGAAGGTTGACGAATTTAAGGATCAAGCAACAGAGGTTTCCGACATAGATACAGAGGGAGAAGTTGTCATATTCAAGCTCCTCCAACCTCAAGTTTCTGTGAAACAACAGTCCAAAATTGTTTGTGGAAACCAACAAGGTTTGACTGATATTCCACCTCATTTGGATTTCGATGAAGATGAGGATGATTTCATTGTTTTGGAAGGGCGTGCTTTGGAATGAACTTCTTGGTTAATTTGGTCACCTTTTCCCCAGTCCAGGCTTAAGGACAAGGCTGTTTTTCAAGCGGTGGGTTTAGTTTTATGTCCCTTACATTTTATGTATCTTATTAGTTTGTTTTACTAGAGTGTTTTGCTTTTACGTTTTAGTATAAGGATGATATCAGTTATGAGACTCATCCAAGCTTAGAGACTCTGGATGGATATTGGCAAAGCTTTTAAAGCTTTGTTATAGGCTCTGCCAGAGGAAATGTTTCTAACAATTTATATTTTATAGTTCATTTGTTTCAATTTCATCAATTTCTAACCAAGGGAAAAGCCATTGGTTTTCATTTGTGATTGCTAACTCTATCAAGAAGTTACCATGGAGTGCTGGATGAGGCGTTCGGTCAGGCCACATAAGCCCATTCAGACAGAAGTTCAAATCATTAGGCTGGTCACCAAAGTCACCTCCATAAGCCCAACGCTTAATGCCATCTGATCCCAGCTTCAATAGACCCTGAATGCCAAAATACTATTGGTCAAACACAAATTAACAAAAAAAAAAGTGTATTTTTCTAATACTTTTCCATGGCTTTGGCTGCCCATATACGCTACTGCAGTGGCCTAGTACCTATAGAATCTTACTAAAGATATATTTATGTTACATGAAAACTATCTTTCATATAAATAGAAGAGAGATAACAGGTTTTAAGTAATTTGTACTGAAGTTCAAGATATGAACCTGGTCAACCCAGTCCCATATGAAGCCTCCTTGCAGGCCAAAGGTATTGTTAATTGCCTCCCAGTACTCGTCTATATTCCCGTTGCTGTTACCCATAGCATGTGAATACCTGCATTTTTGTGGAGAAGAAAATCTCTTAAGTAGACATCATGAAATCTAAACAGTGATGAAATACACTGTCACCATATAATGCATTTCAAGGAAAATGAAGGGAAGTGTGAAGAAACTGATATGACATACTCGCATAATATCAACGGACGTGATTCATTTTTATCAAGTGCAATTTTGACAATGTCCCAAATCCGCATATACATAGGGCAGACTATATCAGTGGAATCTGTTCTGGAACCACCACCTTCATAGTGTACCAACCGTGAGGGATCCTTTTCCCTTATCCAACCTGTTCCAGAATTTAAACAACACACAGAGAGGATTTCTTAGAAGGAAGAGTGCTCATTGCAATAGCACAATTTTGAGTTGAACTGCTTACCTGCCATGGCAGAATGATTAGGCCCATAGCCTGCTTCATTTCCAAGTGACCAAGAAATTATGCAGGCATGGTTTTTGTCTCTCTCAACCATCCCAACTACTCGATCCAACATAGCAGCTGCCCAGCTTGGCTCTTTTGCAGGGTGCTTTAGATGCCCAGAAAGATCAAAACCATGTGTCTCTATATTGGCTTCATCGATCATGTACATGCCGAACAAATCGCATAATTCATACCAGCGGGGATGTTGAGGATAATGACTGTTTCGCACAGCATTGATGTTATATTCTTTCATCATGATTAAATCCTGGGAACAGTATCAGGTATAAATCAAATGAGTGATATAGTATACAAGTTAAACATGGTAGCATTTTAATAAATCATGGAAGGGAAAAAGCAAAGCTAGATAAGAGAAGTAAAACCATGTTACCTTGACCATGCAGGACTCTATATTCGTCTTCCCAACACGTGGGTGGTGCTCATGCCTGTTTACACCTTTTATCATGACTGGATGTCCATTAACAAGAAGCTGTTTGAAGGCCTTTGATACTTGGCGAATGCCAACAATGCTAGACTCGGAATCAAGGAGTTTCCCAGATTTATCTTTCAGGGTTACAACGAGGATGTAAACATTTGGCTGTGCACACAAAAAAAAAATCAAACAAGAACATATGAGTTAGTAAATACGGTTTCAGTACATAAACTATGTAACTTACATCAGAACACAATATAGACGCATCTCATTTCAAATTTTCATTAAATTTTTGGAAATATCACTTCAAGTTGCACATATCAAGAGAAATGTACTAGAAAAAAGATATGGCATGACAACCCTACGAGTTTTAAGCAGAGAGCCTAACACTGGAATTTGATTACAATAGGCAAAATGCGCAGGCCAAATTCAATGAACTCGACGAATCAGAATGCATTATAAAATGATGACATTGGCAGGGTTTTAAATTTTAATCCATATCAGATATACAGTTCTTAACCTGATATATTTCATGAAGGTTTCTCATTTTACTGTTTCTAACTAATACTGTAATTTTCAATAGTACTCTAACGCATGTCTGAGAAGCAAAGCCAAAAATTTAGGTGGCTGAACCAGAAAATCAATAGCGATAGCCAGTAATCTACTTACTTGTTCTGCTGACCAGAGATTTGGAGAGTCCAGTTTTCCCTCAAGCAAATAACCATGAAATCCAAGAACTGGGCTTGGAGAAAGATTAAGCTTCAAATTAGCCACCTTGGGAGAAAGTTCATCACTAAATCCTCCAGATTTATACCAGCTTGTAGTATCAAATACGGCAGCCTCTATGATGAAATTAGAAAGAAGAAGATCCTTTGAAGACTCCAGCATATTGTCTATCTTTACTTCAACCTGCAAATTTGCAAACAATGAATTTTAAGCATAACTACAAAGTTGATTACTTAATTAATATCAAAAAAAGAAGCCTCCCAAAATACAAAGCAGAAAAAGATATAAGTCAAAAATGAGAAAAAAAAAAACATTTCTAGCCAGATTTGCAGCATATGAAGTGGATTGCATCACAAAAAGCAACTTTTTGGATAGGTTACCAGGATGTCTGCGTATGAAAAGTCATCTGCCAATTTGGACTTAAAAAAGTAGTCAGCAATGAAGACCTGCATAAATAGAAGTTAACCGATTATGCATTGTGGAGACAATGAATCAATTTTAGATAAAGTCTGGTTAACGAGTCAATAATACAAACCTTAGGCTTTGCTAGCAAAAGCACATCTCGATGTAGACCAGACAACCACCAATGATCTTGGTCTTCAAGGTACGAGCCATCACTCCACCTAAAGACTTGGACAGCAAGAACATTTTGTTTCCCGGAGTCCCATGGATAGCAGTAGTCGGATATTTCAAATTCAGCAGGTAATCTGCTGTCTTGACTGGTTTAAGAGAAAAAAAAGAAAAACAGTTTGTTAGTGTGTTACTTTTGAACTTTGATGCAAAAAAGAGCACACAACTGAAGTAGATAACTTTCTATGTTATATGCTACAATTTTGTAATTTGGTAACCAAAACAAATGTCCTACAGAGCATCGAACACTAGATTTTCAGTAAATTCAGTCTCATACTAAGTACTTCAGACTCAAGCTGCGCTTAAAATATAGACTGTTCCTTTTTGTACAAGTCTAAAGAAGATCACATAGAAAGATAAGATAAAATGGAGGCTAGTCCTCTTAGGGACATGTCACACCTGTACCCAACAGGGCTGCCATTCACCCAAGCAAAGAATGCGGAGTCTACAGCTTCAAAGTGAAGAAGTATTCTCCTGTCTGCCAGAAAGACAAAACTATTTATTCAGAAAAACTAATGAAACAATGAGAAGGGAAAGCTCATACAAAAGATTTGAAACATAAACTTTTCTTTTAGATTTATTCACATACCCTTCCACTCTTTGGGAATCTGGAAGTAAGTCCTGTAGCAACCAGTGGGATTATCTTCAGGAACACGAGGAGGATCATTCGGGAAAGGGTACACAATATTCGTATAGATAGGCCGATCAAAGCCATTACACTGCCAATTGGAAGGAACTGTAAAACCAAAGAAGCAGTTCAAAACACGCTAGAGACAAGAAAATCATTAACAACAGAAGAACCAACTCTCAGGTTTTGTGAACTGACCTGGTAAAGCTTTCCAATCCGAATCAGGAAACGCAGCATCATAAAACTTCTCTGGAACATTTGCAGGACTAGGAGCCAAGAAAAACTTCCAGTAACCAGATAAAGACTTAACAAAGGGTAACCCGTCGACCCAAAAAGCAGCACTGTCAAGAGAAGCTTGAACAGCATCATCGTTCCAAACAGCAGACTTTGATACAGTGAGATCCACGTTGTTTCTCTGGTACCAGTACCTCAAAGATCCTATATACAATCATTATACTCTCACTTCACTTTAAAACCATAACTCAAAAAGAGATTAATTTCAGCCCAGCTATACAGTATCTAAAGATCCTAACTTTAGCTATCATCAGGCACATTCAATCATATAAAAACTTGACGCCATTATACTCTACACTGAGTTAGTACTTAACTCCCCTTTAAGACCATAACTCAAAACAAACATGTGCAAGCGATTGATTGCAACAATACAGTATCTAAAGGTCCTAACTTTAGCTAACCAGTAAGTAAAGGTCCTAACTTTAGCTATCATCAAGCACATTCAAACGAGTATGACGATAAAAATCGATTCTTTGAGCAATTGAGATTCTTTTTTTGATGGAAAGGATGAGTCTTTCTCAGGGATTAGAGTGATTAGTTTACCTTCGATGGATTCATGGCAACGCAAGGTGACGTGAGGGTCTCTCTTGCGCCACTTGAAAAGGGTCTGATCCTCCCAAGCTCTGTACCCATTCTCCGAGGGAAGAATCATTTTTGTCGCCAGAGAAGCCATGACGATGACGCTTTACTTAGTCAATGTGGAAGCAGAGGAGAAGGAATGATTTTTCGTGGTGAGATCGATCGCCAAGGAAGGATCAAAGTTGATCCATTTGGGAGAAGACGATGGTGGAAGATAGAAACAATAGTATATCCTTTTATGCCACAAAACGACAAATGGTTAACTTGGTGTCGTGTACGCATATGATTTAACGTTAGTGATCACTCAATTTATTATGGTTCACTCGTTACATTTAGGCTCAACAAAATATTTGTAAATTTTAATTCAATTAGTTACTCGTAAAAAACGAACCTAAGTCACAAATACTATGGTTGCAACTAGATTGACTATTTTTGAATTGAATGATTTGGAATGATCGATTCCATCAATTTCATAATTTTTTTTTAACATTTAACATGAACTAGATTTTGACCCGTGCAACCGCACGGGTATTTGTTTTCACTTTTCTATACATAAATTATTGTTTTAGAACATAAGTGGTATATATTTTTAATGTTAATCATATACTTAAATATTTATATAACTATTTCAAATATATAATTTTATAATTTACATGTTATAATTAATTAATTGTTTAAACCTTATGTATTTGCCACTTCTTATTATATATTTATCTTATTGTATTTGCATTTAGTTATTAAGCAAATTAATATATTCATGAAAAAATATATTTAAAAAATATTTTGTATTTAATTTATGCTAAATTCTGACCCGTATTTCAAAACTGGATTTCTTTTTACCAATATTTTTATGCTTATTCATTTTAGATAATTTATTATTGTATATATAAAAGTGTAAGATATGTTAATTTTTAGACATATATTATATAGTTTGTTAATTTTAAGTCGTTCTATCATCATATTATATTTTAAATAAATAGTTTATATTTATGAAAATAAAATTTATAAATTTATCAATTGAATATAATTTTATCATATTTATTTTAGTATAATTATATTTTAACATGATCATGACTATAAAAGTAGATAAAATAGGATATAATTTATTTTCATTTCTAAACGATAACTTAAAATACATTAAGTTATTGTTTAAATATTACACAGATTTATTAGAATTTTTAAAATATAATATATAAATATATATTATATTTAAAATGAAAATATATTATGATTAAAGTAGTTACAAAGATTTAATATTATTAACTTTAAAGAAATACATGTTAATTTTTATACATGTATTATATAGTTTGATAATGTTAATCCATCTTACCAACATATTAGATTTTATTTTTGAACATAAATAATTTATAATTACGAAAATAAAATATATAAATATATAAATTTAATACAATTTTATTATATTTAGCTCAATATAATAATTTTAATTTAATGTGATTGATTATGATTATATAATAACTAAAATATTATAGATTTTTTATTTTTCATTTTATATAACTGTATATTAATGTATAATAAAATTTTAAACTAATTTCGAAATTAGTGAAAATATTTAAATATAATTTCAAAAATGAAGATCTTGTAAAAATCTTTTTAAACAGATTTGTTAGAATTTTAAAATAAATATATTTATATTTAAAATGAAAATGAAAAGATATCAAAAGATACTATGATTAAAATATTTTAAAAATTATATTTATTATTAGTCTAAATTAAAATATAGTATGAATTTCTATGAATAGGTCCATTAGGTCCATTTTTAAAAAAATCACACATGAATCAAGGTTGTGACTTCTGTTTTAATATATAAGATGGAATAGAATGCTCATTCCATCAATTCCAAAAAAATCAAACCAAAATACAGAACATTCCAAAACCATTTGGATAAAGAATAAATGGAATGAATTCATTCTATTTTTCTACTGCATTTCATTCATCTTATTTCATTCTTCTATATTTCATGTATTTTTTTCTGATTTATCAGTTACAACCTAATAATTTTAGGAACGGATATATGATTCAATCTGCTATAACCATATATATACAGAAATATATTTAAACATTTTATATATAACTTAACTTATAAAAATGTTATATTTTATATAAGTTCTAAAATATTATTGTCTATTAAATTTATTATATTAGTTATTAAAATTTTAAAACATCCAATTCTTTTGATACTATCTAAAATACCTTAAATATATAAAAGAGTTGTCACAAGAACATTTTTCATTTCAAATTTGTGGATTTTTGTCCTTGTTTCATTGAATTTTTATTTGGCTTTCAAATAATTAAGTAGAAATCAGTAACCGTAAATCCGATTAAGGGAAAATGAGCATTTAATTCCCGAAGTATTTGAAATCGGCAGTTTTAATACTCAAGTATTGCTTGTGCAAATTTATTCCACAACTAATAGTTGACTACGTAAAATTAAGAACAAAATAGTCAACTGTTAACTAATGAATGGAAAAATAACGGTTTCCAGAAACTTTTTAACAGTAGAATATTTTAATCATGATTTTGCGCAGTCAATGATTAGTTGGGAAATAAATAAACGCATATAATACTTGAGTATTTAATTTGCCGATTGAAAATACTTGAGGAATTATAAGCAACACTCTTTTTTTTAGAAAATCATAATTTGAAATATTCTCAAGTTAGATATAACCAATATACGAGAGTTTTATCTATTTGAAAGAGATTTTTGAGTTTTAACAATGACGTATAAAATAATACAAATAATATAGTTGCATCGTATTGTTCGTATTGTTGATGTACTTCATGTTTATAAAATCACTTATGGATGATTTCGTATTGCTTAGACCATTATATGTTGTACATTGGATCTCTACTGTAGACAATCATATCTAATTATCTGTACTTTACACATTCATATATTGTACATCAGCAATGCAATGCAAATGTAATTATATTATGTTATTTTATATGCTTTTATAAACTAAATAAATCTTTTTTGGAATTAAATATCTTGTATATTATTTCAAATTATGAATCTTTCTTAGGAAATTCTCTCAAATAGCTATTTTTAATTTTTTGTCACAAAAATAGCCATCAAGAAAGAAAATGACCAAAATAGCTTCTTTTTTGAAAATTTTAATATTTATTTTTTATTTTTAAAAATTTGAAACCATATCCCCAAAATCACACCCTTTTAACTCTAAACGCTAAGTATAAATTAGTTAACCCTAGGGTAGAAATATATTTTTACCATTTAATAAAATTTATTTTGGTCATTTTCTTCATTGAGGGCTAATTTTGTGACAAAAACTAAAGAAGACCATCTTAGGGAATTTCTCATCTTTCTAACTATGAATTATTTTAAAAATCATCTAAAGTGATATAAACATGAAGTACATCAACAATACGATGTAACTGTAATTATTTTGTATTGTTTTATATGTCATTGTAAAAAATCAACAATCTCTTTCTAAAGGTAAATATCTCGTATAGTGATTTTATTTAACCTGAAAATATTTTTACTTATGTTTATTTAAAGGGATTGATGTTAGTGACTTTCAATCTTATAAGAAATATAAAGAAAAAAATGAGTTTTTAATTCCTCAAGTATTTTCAATCGGCAAATTAAATACTCAAATGTTATATGCGCATATTTATTCCCCAACTAATCATTGACTGCGCAAAACCATGATTAGAATATTCTACCTTTAAAAAGTTGAAGGAAACCATTATTTTTCCGTTCATCAGTTAACAGTTGACTATTTTGTTTTCATTTTTGCGCAGTCAACTATTAGTTGAGGAATAAATATGCGCAAGCAATACTTGAGTATTAAAACTGCCGATTTCAAATACTTCGGAAATTAAATGCCCATTTTCCCATCCGATTAAGATCCGAAACCAGAAATTATATCGAGTTCAAGCGGATTTTAGAGATGTTACTAAACCTGAACTAAACCCGACTAAATCCAAACTGAATCTGAACATAACTTTTATAATATCAGAAACCCAAAAATCTGAAACCCAACTAAACCCGAACTGGAATCTGATTTCCTGAATGCCCAACCCTAGTTTTTCCACATCTTATTTATACTCTTTGTAAGGTGATAAAGGAAGCGCAAAGTTAAAGAGTTCTCAAAGCTATTTATATGAGTTTATAAAACATTTATAAAAATAAAATTTGTCCTATATATGAAACTAGAAGTCACTTAAGTGATTTTTTCTCACATGTCGATCATTTGTGAAGTTCTCGCAAAATTGTTATAACTTTCTTGATCAATTAATTTTAATATTATTTATTTTAGTTTAAATTTAAAATAATAATCTAGAACCAAATAATACCACTTCTCAAATAATATAAATTATATTACAAATAGTTACTTATTGTAACGAATTGTTGAAACTATATAAAAAATAATAACGCTTGATCAATTCTTTTTATATTTATAAACTGCATAATATAATGAACGGAATTTTTATAATTTTTAATTATTTTAATTAGGTCTAAATTAAAAGGTAAGTTTAAAACTAATTATTATTTCTTGCCAAATAACCTAAATGATATTACAAATAATAATTAATGGTAGCCGATTTTCAAAATTATAGAAAGTGTAATAATGTCTGATCAATAATGAATAGAAAACAATTTATAGAAATTGATATAATGATTTCATATTCATTCAAAATATAGTCGTATATATAATAATTATTAATCTCTTGTAATGTTCATATATGCTTTATAAATAATTAGGCTTTAAAAATTGGACGGATTATATTTAATGGAACATGTGAAAACTTTTATTTAAAAAATGTGTTGCATTTAAGTCAAATAATATAGTGAATAAAGTAATGTTATGATTGAAAAGAATTCTAAGATAGATTTTTAGTTCATTGATTGTATGTTTTGTATTACTGTTTAGAGAGAAATTGGACGGATTATATTTAACGGAACATGTGAAAACTTTTATTTAAAAAATGTGTTGCATTTAAGTCAAATAATATAGTGAATAAAGTAATGTTATGATTGAAAAGAATTCTAAGATAGATTTTTAGTTCATTGATTGTATGTTTTGTATTACTGTTTAGAGAGAAAAGTAAATATTTGGCAAAAATATGTAAAAAAAAAAGGAAAACATTAGCAAATATTTAATAAAAAAATGAAATTATAGTGAGAAAAATAAGAAGAGACCGATGAAGAAGCATAATATGTATTGGAGAAGTTAATGTGATAATTACATATATAATTCCACAAGCATTTTTATTTCTAAATATTCATCAATTATTTTTACATCAAATTTATAGAAACTTTACCACTGATTTTCAAACTATTTGAAGTTAAAAATTATATTTTAAATATTTCTAATTATTATTCAAAATATATGACATTGTATACATAATATATATTTTCATACGTATTTAAATCTTTGAATTCACGGACAACCACCTAGCAGTCAATTATAATAGGATTCTAAATTAGTAAATTAGATAACTCTTTTCTTTGTGTGTTTGTGTTGTTGATTCAACAGAGGAGATGGAATTAAAAAGGTTGAAGCAAAAGGGAGCCTGCATGCACTACATCGATTCATATCGTATAGATTTCAACAAGGAATTCCCTGGAACCAAATTTGTTGGAGATATGGTTTTAAGTGGCTGAAATAAATGGAGACAAATGACTTTAGATGATAAAAGTTCTTATGTAGAAATGGCTGAGAAAATTACGACTCGGTACTGCGAGAGTTACGCGTAACATATATGATATAAAATTGACTTTTCTAATTAATTGTGTTTGATTATCATCATTTGAATTTTAATATTTTATCTATTTTTATACATGTACAGTGGGTCTCTGCTTATGTGATTAGTTGAATGAATGAAGACAAAGCTATTTTCGCCGCTCCAAAGAAGGACAAGGAAAAGAGAATGCTGCAATGAAGGAGGAGCCAAAAAAGGAGAAGAAACAAAAATTGAAGAGAAGAGGCTTGGTGAAAAAAAATATTTTTATCATACCGAATGAGACTTGAAGAACTTTAGACTTTTAATGATTTTGTTAGATCCCAGATTTGTAATGATATATGATCATAAAACTTTTGCAAGATGGTCATGATTGTTTAAGAAAGTTAGATTTTTTTTTTGACATCATGTTTAAGAAAGTTATACAAATATAAGTTAAAATGGAAATATTTTTTTTTGTTTTAAGAAAAAAAATCATTTTATTTTTAATGATAAACTAAAAGTTAGCTATATACTATTATATTTTATATATCATTATGTTTAGATAATATATTATTGTGAGTTTCAGAAAAGATTAATATATAGTTGCTGATATAAAAATTAACATATGTTTATCAAAATATTACATAGTTTACGATTTTAACATGTTTAACGGTGAAAGATTTTATATTTATTGAGTTACATGAAAGCACTTTTTAAAATAAATTAGGTGAATCTGCCTATTTAATATAATTTAGTCATTTTTAATTTATATAGTACTTCGATTTTAAAATAAAATTTATATTAATATCATTATGAATTATTAACATTTCAAATATTTATAATGGTATATTTTATAAATAACATATGAACTAGGTCGCCATTTTATTTGTTTATGCCAAGCTGGCTTTCGAGTTCAGAATCTGGTTAGGATTAATATAGCTTCTGTTGATGAAAAAAAAATATATATGCAGATTTTCATAAAATACTATATATTTATTTGATTATTGTAAACAATCAAGTAAGTGATATTAAATCTATAAGGAAATGGTCTTAATATGACTTTGCGTATTAGATGTTTTTAGTGACTCTATTTTTTTTTTTTTGAAATGTTAAATTTATTTATCAACAACAGCGAAAATGTTTACAATACTGAATATTTGGTAAGATTACAAAACTTGCATAAAACTTGAATTGGATACGAGACTTGCAAGCCTTTTCTAAATGCTTCGCTCCAGCCACCTAATCATCATGCTTCCGTAGAAAGCCACATTCTTGAAATGTAAAGAGGACACTCTGTTTCTAATGGTTTTATCCATTGTGCGAATGAGTTCTGATGCATTACGATAGGTAGTATTATGCTTCCTATTGTTTCTTTCGCACCAAACTCCATGGATAACTGTTTGGAATGTCAAACAAAGAAGGCACAGATCAACAGCACTACGTCAAGGAGAGAGGAGTGTTGTCACCGTGAAGTTCCAATCAGGAGAAGGGCGTGGCAAGATGGCTTTGGTAAGTTCTGTCCAGATGGTGTATGAGTATGGACAAGCAAAGAAAAGGTGGTCGCGAGTCTCATTCGGTTCTCTACAGAGGCGACAAGCTTAGTTTTAGTGACTCTATTTCAATGGAGTAGATAACCTTTTTGTTATATTGATCAAAAAAGTTAAAATTAATGTATAAAATTAATTAAGTATTAGAATAAGACTTGACCAAACTAAACTAAAAAAAAAACTAAAATACAATAAAATTAGAATCAACACACATTATATAATAATTATAAATGAAAGTCGAATCAGTTTAAATATGTAATTCTTGCGTAGTGCAGAAAAAATCTCTAGGTTACTCCTTTTCCTTTTGTACAAAATCGTTGTGCAACTTGATCGAAACCTAAACATTTCATAATCCAAATTTTACTTAATCATTATATTGGGACATAAAACTATATCTTTTTTTGTTTAACTGCCATAAACTGTACCAAATTCAATTTTTTGGTCAACCTATTTCAGATATTTTTTATCCACCACAAATCAAATTTAAAGTCCAGTAAAAACTATAAAATTAAATAATTTTGTAACTATATAGTTTTAAGATTTTCTAGAGTTATTAACTTAAAATAACAGCTAATTACAATTCTATATTTTTAAATTTTATTTTGGATAAAATAAGAAAAATAATTTAATTTATTGTTCGTATAAATTATTAAACTTTTAAATCCGAATTTAATATTCTTTTCTTACACT
Source organism: Brassica rapa (assembly GCF_000309985.2). Lineage (NCBI taxonomy): Eukaryota > Viridiplantae > Streptophyta > Magnoliopsida > Brassicales > Brassicaceae > Brassica > Brassica rapa. The sequence continues at coordinate 3,562,851 of NC_024798.2, read as the reverse complement.
ATTTAATTTATATATTTACAACTACCTAAGTAAACCCTAACCCACATAAAATCAACTTTTAAACATGAAAACGTTATTGATCAATCAAATTAGTACGAAGATAAGATACGAAAACATCAACACATGAATTTCTTGGTCATTATTATATCAATCTAATTAAGCTGTGTGACTTCCAATGTTCTATTCATCACCATTGTAAACAACACAGAAAAAACAAGAATTAGAAAAAAAGAACAAAGAAAAGAATCCCTACACAAAATTACTCAAGGCATCAACAACATACACGACCCCGCGCAATACCCCTAGTGTTATAAATTTAAAACATAAATGTGATACGATGAAGAAAGATTATTCGCAATATGTATGGATTACATTGTTAAGATGTCAGCTGGTGTTTTGATTTGAAAATGAAAAAGCATTCGACTTCTATAAGTTTCTAATGATTTAAAACAAAAAGTTAGTGAAGCCAACTATTATGTGTTGCCCTCTGATCGGACAAAGATAAGATGAGACAAGTAATTGCTTTCTGCCAAATCATGTATCGTGCGCCTGCTACTTCGTGTTGTCTCTTGCTCCACTTTTATGTAATCTCCACTAGATAATCTATCACTCTTTTCAGCATCCTGCTTAAAACAACAACAGACATGGAGAATTTAGACGTCCAATGATACAACAAAGACGACCACATTCATCATATCCTATATTATTCAATACTCAGACAAACCACCACCAAAAGATATGTTCAAGTTTTTTTAGTCTGATGACTAGGGGTGGGCAAAAAATCCGAACCGAACCGATCGAACCGAACCGACTGAACCGAAACCGATTTGAACCAAACCAAAGTCCATTTCAAATCATTCGGTTGAAGAGTTTTCCAACCCGAATGGTTCAGTTCAGTTCGGTTTAAACTGAACCGAACCGATAAACCGAAGTGTGTTTTATAGTTATTTAAATTAAAAATATTAGTGATATCAAGATATTAAAATCCTAAGACTTAGCCCAAGTAATTTCCTTTTGCACGAAAGAAATCCTAATATAATTTGATTTCCATGACACTTCGTCTAACTTTTGTAATATTTATCATTAAGCCCACATAATTTCCATGTTAATTGTTATAAAGTTATAAACTATATTTGTAACTTTTAAAAAGATTTTTATTTGGTTTAATATTGAATTTAATTTACATACTTAATTTTTTATTATGACCAACGCGATTATTTCATGATAATCATACATTTATGTATTAAAACATGATTTCTTGTACAATAAATAAACTAAGAGAAATCTGATTAAACCGAATCGAACCGAAATACAAACTGAATCGAATACAAACCGAACCGAATATAAACCGAACCGAACATAACTGAACCGAAATCAATCCAAACCAAACTAACTATGGTTTACTTTAGCTGGAAAAATTCTAGAACCGAACTAACCAAACCGAACCGAACTCGAACCGAACCGATAAAATAACCGAAGTGCCCACCCCTACTGATGACTAACTAACAAATTACAAAAAGGAAAAAGAAAGAAGCAATTGTACCTCGAGGAATCTCATCATTTGCTCTTCAATCGTACCACGCATGGTTAAGGTTTCTACATAAATAGGGCGTTTTGCGCCCATCCGATGAGCACGACTGATCACTTGCTCTTCCATGCTGCTCATTTATTCAAACATTTGTAGGTGTCAGAAACACCATAGAAAATGAAATAAAAACGTTGACTATAGACGCTAAATTGTATAAAAGGCGTTGCATGCAGTGTCAAGAACACATGTGTTACAAAGCTCAAATGTTTGCTGAATGAAAAGAAATGTTCAGAGTCATACCTTTTATCCCAGATTGGTTCCATCAAGAACACATGTGTTACAAAGCTCAAATCAAGACCTAGCGCAGCACTTCCATCCATCAAAAGTGCCATGCAATCAGCATCGTTCTGGAACATGGCTAGATTTTTCATCTGAAAAGTTGAAATCGAAAGTTGTTAGCAATACAAAAGAAAACAAGAAGCATCAACAGACAAGTTACCTTCTTAGACGAAGGCATTGGACTGTACATTCCAGCAAACTTGATGCCAGCAATTTCCAACTACAAAAGCATGATTTACAATTGTTCAAAGCTTTCAAACACAACTGAAAGAAAAACAACGACCTAACGAAATAAATAGTAATTCATACCTGTTGTTCAATCACGTGAATATGCTCAAGAAATTGAGAGAAAATCAGAACTTTATCAACAAGTACCATCTGAGATCTCAAATCTTGCCCCAAAAAGGCTTTCGAGGTACCAGGGATATTCTCTTCAAGGTTGTCACAGCTACTCTTGTTGAAAGACAAAATGCTTTTACGATTACCCTCATGTAACTTCTTCAGTCTGTCCACGAGATAGCTGACTTTACTGCTAGATGTTGATTGCCAGTCAGGATTCCAGTCATCCTGCACAATAAAGATAAAGCATTATGTGTGTTCAAATCCTTAGAGCTTATAAGATGGTTTATTTATACCTGATTATATGAAGGTTGTAACTCAATAAGGTCCTTTGGCACAGGCCATTTTGGGTTTGGGTTTTCTGGTCGAGCCAACAGAGTTTGCATCTCATATAAGTATCCACAACCAGGAAAAGTACATCTTTCGCTATCAAGAGAAACGCAATCCAGGCATAGTAAGTGTCTACATGGAGTGATCACAGGAAGTCGGCACCATTCCCCACACCTGTTTATAAGATTGAGGAACAAAAGAAAAATCAGATAATAGTGTCAAATGCCCTAAACTAATGACAATACTGGATTTAAGACATACCTTTTACAGTTACAGCCACTAATAAGGCAATTTTGAATAGAAGAATACTCCACGGTAGAATCGTCCAGACCACCTTCAACTAAAGCATCCATTGTCTCTTTAATATCCTGACCAGCGTCAGTCATTTTAATATGCCCAGCCACACAGCAAGATAGTCTGACATTATTTACGGTAGCGTTTCGAAATTTCCACTGTTTAGAGTTAAGAAGACTTTCGACATGAGACGGGTCATTCCAATCAGCTAATAAGATATTACGCCTAACTGACTCCACTAGTTCATTGTAGCTTCTTGCATGTCTTGGAACGAAATTAAGGTATGTCGACTTCTTGATACATGGAGGAATCGTCCGCAGATCTTTCTTTCTAGAACATATCATGCATCTCTGAAGCAGCTGAAGCAAACGAGAACGACCCTCCTCTATTTCTGCTTCAAATGGTCTAAGGATGCCAGCTTCCCAATACTTTAGATTGTCTCCATATACTTCCTCGTGAAGAAACTTTAAAAGAGGTTGGAGATGCGAAAGCTGGCTATTTGGCGTGTTTGGGGTTGGTGTTCCTGTCAGTAACCAACGACTAGAAGCTGTCAGAGAAACAGCCATTTGGAATTTATTTGTCAAACTGAGACTAGAACCAAGAGTGTGTCCTTCATCTAGCATGACCCTCAGCCAATGCACTTGAATCAATGGGCTTTTCTTCCGAGGATTCCATTCAGCACTTAAGCGACTAAAAGTTGTGATCACAACATCATAGTCCCAAGCCAGGTTGTGTGGAGAAAGCTTCTTATTGTCAGTCCAAACGAGGATACGTAGCTGACCAGGGCTGACATGTTTATCGATTTGTGTTTTCCAGTGATCAACAAGATTCGCAGGCACGACAATTAGAGTTGCTTTTGACAAATACAATCTAAATGCATCCAGCGGCTGACAGAGAGCAACCTTGAGGGCAGGTGAATCAAACACTAAGTTCTCAAGAAGCTTTGGATAAAACCATCTCGTGACACCCTTTTCAACTCTACTTGTTAGACCAAATGCGTGAAACAATCTCTGGTATCCACGGACATTAACTGGTGGACCTGGTAAGCCAACTGTTTCCATCAGTGAGAGCTGCTCAAGAGAGCGTTTAGCAAGCCAGATTAAGGCTTTATTTACGTTTGAATTTACTGAAGACTTGTGTTTCCTAAGGACACTGGTGAAGAAAGAAATGTTTTCATTTTCTTCACCGGAAGCTCCCTTAGTATAAAACCCTTGCAAGTAATTTATTGGTTGAGATCTATCCCATAATTGTTCAGGATCCTTGCAACTCTGATATGCAGGGTCAGCATTGTTGCTACAAAACCATGCAGAACCAGTAACAGATACACCGTCGTCTACTATTCTCCGCCACTTTGAGCAAGCATCACACTGTACCCAAATATCGCTTTCCACATCCGAACCAGTAGGACCCTTTCTCTTACAACCAGTTATCCTACCAAACTTCTTCCAACTACCACTTCTTTTAGCTTCCATCACTTCAGAGAGCTCAGATACGCCATTATATACAGGCAAGAGATTTTTTCTGACATTACCCAGGCTCTGTCTACGTTGATCTTCTATATCAAGGATAGTTCCATATTCGTTTTCAGAATTTGTGTTCTTACACTCAGAAGTTTGACCATCTGAACCCATCAGGCTAGCTTGCTTAAGAGGCAAAGATTTCGACTCTAGCAACGGACTAAAAGCTTCCAAAGAAAGCTGGCTTCGAAAGCTACTTGGACTTAAAAACCTCTTTACAGTTAACATGCCGTTAGAAGTGATCTGGTCACTAGTGTACTCATAATAACCGCATTTCGTGTCATTTTTATGTGTACACCAAATTACAGGAAGTCCCTCAGGCGGATCAGCCATTGTTCCCAGCGTCTTCAGTATAAGTGACAATGCTGTTATCGTCTTACCTAAACCTGGTTCATCGCAGAACATTCCCCCTCGAAAATCCTTGACCATGGGGGCTTCCTCAGTGGTTATATCACCAGACACAACATTTATGTAAAAACTAAACCCATCCTCAGTACTGAATTCCAAGTATAGGGGATGTGAGAAAACCTCAGGTTTCCTCTCACGCTCCAACATCCAACCAACTGCTGACTGCTGATGAGGAAATAGTTTAAGATTCATACATGGCACAATTAGAAAGGCCAATGATCTAAAGAGACGGCAGGCTCCTGCAACGCTGACAAGATCTTTCGGGTTAAGTTTCATCAGAATGCTTGTCAAAACGTCATCTGGGAGATCCCAAATTCCAGATGCACAAGCGTCAGTGGATGGTAATATTCTAGAAGAATCGAAGACACCGTTATTTCCTGGACTTGGCAAGCTCTGAAAGATTTCATGTAGCTTAAATAATCTCCTTCCTGGAGAATCTGGGGCATTACAGTGCAGTTTGCAACCAAACACATGGCAGTCTGATAGATCCCAGATGGCCTTTATTCTTCCATTGACCTCTTCCCAAATACTTTCCCCGCTAAGGATTGAGCTTCTCAGTCCCCAGTCACAGCTGCAAAGAACTGGAATACATTAACAAATGCAAGAATTGCAACTTTTCACGCTCATTCACAAAAGACGTTCACATTCATATAGCATATGATGCATTTCCAAACGGATAATTCATATAGCATATGATGCATTTCCAAACGGATACATAAGAAAAAGGAAAAAGGAAGACAGATAAGAAAAGTGTCTAGACTAGGTGATGTCCAAGCTGATCGGCAACAAGGAGGAGAAAGAAACAGCATTGCTTATGCAAAACGTCAACATAGCTAACAGTAGATTACATAAGCAAAGACACGTGAGGCACACATCAGAATCACACACAACATCTGTTTCAGTATATCAGCCCTTATTCGCACTAAACCTACAAAAATACAGTTAAGAAACTGTCCTAAGCTACAGAAGGTGGGACTAAGTTCCAATTGAGATCGTCTCAGAACTTTTCCTACATATATAAGGAAGAGTGGAAGACACTAGGGAAAGTATATCTATAGATATTGATAGGTAACAAGGAACAAGAAACAGCATTGCTTATGCAAAACGTGAACTTTAATCAACATAGCAACAAAAATATGTTCAAGCGTTCAGCATTTATTCACCCTAAACCAACACAGCTACGGTTAAGAGACTATCCTCCACAAGGTGAGACTAAGTTCCAAACGAGTTACCTCAGGTGCTTAAACAAGGCAGCAGCAGTAGCCTGACACTTAGGAAACTGCCATCCCGACCACAATGCAACAGGCATATACACATCCACTAACACCACAGCTCTCTCTTCTCCACTCTCACGCTTCTCAGCCTTCACCACTCGACATTCCATCTTCAAACATTTATTAGCAACCAAAGCGTGAAGTTGATTCACTACGCTCATGCTTCCATTCACCATGCCTATACTCCTCACCATCTTCTTCCCCCGTCCATTGCTCTTCGATTTCTGAGACTTGTGGCGTTTCGGTGTACTCTCCGATCCACAGTTATCAACATCATGATCACCTTCGACGATGATTTCCGGAGTTAGGGATTTGGGATTGGAGGTGGAGTTGACGAGGGATAGGATCAAGCCGTTATCGGATTTGAAACCATCATTGGAGATGAAACAAGAGGAGCCTAACGATAGTTCATGCGGCGATTCGACGGAGACAACGGCACGGAGGAAACCACAGAGTTTGTGATCGGAATCGATGGAAGCTGCCATCGGAATAATCTTAATCGATCGCGAGGTGGAGAGTGATTTAGGGTTTGTAAAAAGATCTCATTCTCTGTTTCTCTTAACGAAAAAAAAAAGAGAACGAAGCAGAAACCAAATCTATAAATTTATACGGGCGAAAATCTTATCTCTAGTTCTCTCGTCCACGTCAGCAACGAAACCACGTACGCCTGCGTAGCAATTCAGACAGATCCACGTGTATCTCTTTTTTGGTAACGTTTTTTCCCGGTAAATTAATATATTAATAGATCTACAACTAAATAAAGCATTACATTAATATAGAGAAATTGTAATGTAAATAAACGTCCAAGCTTTTTGTGCAGAAAATTTGTTCAAATAATACCAAAGTTCTTTACAAAATGATTTAAATCGTTATACAAAATTGTATATATGAAAGTTCAGTTCTTAGGTGACATAAGTGAATTTTGTTGTTAACCAGTAACGTCTTTTTATTAAAGAGAGATTCTCAAAGCACATACATAACCATATGAGAATAGCTCTCCACGCTTTCACTTATTTGAAATTTGAGATCAAATTTAAACATCACATGAATCACACAAAACTCCCACAAATAGCATCAGAACACAAACTCAACCACCTCACAGAATCAAAACTACTGAGAGCATTTCTCCAAGTATGCTTTCCAGCCTTCAGCTCGATACTCACGAGCCGTCACTGCAGGGTTCTCCGCCTTTATGATTCCCCTTCCCACGATTATAATGTCACTTCCCCTCTCATTAATCACCTGAAACATCACAAGAACAACTGAATTTATGTTTCTGGTTCACATACTAAATATGAATACAAAGGTTTGGGGAGAGAGAGAGAGACTCACAGAGTGTGGGGTGTTATACTGTTGACCAAGTGCATCACCACCTTTCACCATTTGAACACCAGGCGTTGCATGGATCATGGACGGACTCACGTTTCCGCATTTCCAAGACGCTGGGTTGACCGAGATGAACCCCATCACGAAATCTGAATGAGCCTCTGCGATTTTCACTGCTGCTGCAGTGTAGTCTCCTGTTGCTAGGTTACCAGTAGAGCTCATCTCAGCTAGCAAAAGCAGACCCTTACCACGTGGCAAGCCCTGAAACCATAGAATACCCCCAAAATGTTGGTAAGAACGAAACGACCAATGTAAATACAAAATATACCTTCAACTTGAGGCCATCCACGATTCCTGGCCCTGAGATTATGTGAGCGTTTATGATATCAGCCCACTCTAGTATCTTAAAGACACCTCTGCAAACAAACCGCAACAGATACACTCTATGAAAACTCGAAAAGACATCAATGTAAGAACAATAAGTGAGATACCGTATATAAAAACTTACCCTTCATACTGCATTGTGACAGTGTTGCCAATGTCTGCAAACTTACGATCCTCAAATATGAGAAAGTTGTGCTTGTCTGCGATCTGAAATAACCATAACAACGGGATCAATAAAAGTTCCTAAAAGGGTTTAAATCTCGCAAGCCAGCTAATCAAAAACAGCCAAACGGTGAAAAAGACTTGTTCAAAGGATTCATCTTTCAACCCAAGAGATTACAATCTGGTGAAAAAGTAGATTTGCAAAGATGAAAAGTAACATTACCGCGCGGAGTTTAGAGCCAAAGTCAGAGGTGAAATCAGGCAGGATATCAACATGTGTCTTCAACATACATATCTCTGGTCCCACCTTCATAAACACAAACAAAGACATCAACTTTTGATACAACAAACTCTAACCAAACCGACATTCCAAGAGCAAAACAGAGTTCTTTACCTTGTCAGCAATGTCAAGCAACTCAGCAGCAGTACCAACATCAGCAGCTAAGCAAAGATTAGTCTTTTTCTCCATCATAACCTCAAACAGCTTCTTCCCCATCAGATTCTTACACATCTCCAACCTCTCCTTAAACCCTAAAGCCTTCACCTTAACTTTCTCCACAGAGGGAACACTAACCCTACGATTCTCCTCCAGAAACTTAAGCAAATTGGCTTCAACCTCCTCTTCAACCTTCCCCTTCTCCCTCAAAACCCTAACCATATCCGTCAACCTAATCATCGAATGCAACCTAATCCCATTCTCCTCCAGATTCTCCCTCCCACCCTGCTCCCTATCAATCAACACCACCGCGTCGCTAACCCTAAGCCCAACGCCACGGAGAGGCGCCGCCGTCTCCAACACAGACCCGCCGCTCGTCACCAGATCTTCGATTATAAGGCAAGTCTGATCCTTTTCGAAGACTCCTTCGATGGCTTTCGAGGTGCCGTAGTCCTTGATCTCCTTGCGGCGCATGAGCATGGGGATGGAGTTGGAGACGGAGACGACGGTGGCGATCGGGAGGGCGGTGTAAGGGACCCCGCAGACGACGTCGTAGCGGGTGGAGGGAGGGAGGGAGGAGATTAGGGTTTGGGAGATGAGGGTTAGGAGGGAAGGGTAGGAGACGATGAGGCGGAGGTCGATGTAGACGGGGGAGTAGATTCCGGATTTGAGTTTGAAGTTGCCGAACTTCACGGCGCCGATCTCGTGGAGTTGGAGGATCAGTGACTCCATGGATGACATTCTTTGAGAGGCTTTGAGAAGTGAGAGGAAGGAAGAAGACTCAGCAGTGACTGCGAGCTGCGGAGTGTGTGTGTGGGGGTTTTAAATACTTTAGGTTTTGTTTTTTTTTTTTTTTTTGGGTTTCGCTCTACTTTTACTTAATTTAATGGGAGAATTTGCTCAATATACAAGACACTAATGGAAATGAAAAATATATCAGTGATTTTGACATAATTAATTCACTAACATTTAGGTAAAGAAAAGTCCAGTTTTGTCCTTTCAGCGTACAGGTTGCCGGTTACTGGTAGAGATGACGTGGTGGTTTAGCATCACATGAGAGATCGAAGGCAACGTCACCAATTTATTTACCATATGCAGGAAAAGACAACAGACTTGTCAAATAGAATGGAAAACAAATATACAGTATAGTATGTAACTTCAAATAGAACATAATCCTATAGATAATGCAAATATAATATAGATGTAACACAACATACGTAAATAATGAACCACCGAACTCTCCTGTACCCAAACCCCTACTTAGTAAATCTAAACCCTAGGTAGGATCCTATAAACCCAATACAATCTATAAATTACATTTGAAATCACATTTACTTGTTCACTAAATAATACATAGTATGAATCTTATATAAAATAGTATATAAATGTATGTTCTATTTACATTAATTGAGCATCATATGTAAAATAGTATAAAAAGAAATAAGAGCATTTGTTGATGGAAATAACATCTTCGAACTACACATGATCCTAACATTCAAACATAACATCTTCTTACATTGGAACAAAACAAATTTTATATCCCAAGAAAAAAAAAGACAAAATGACATAGAAGAGAAACAAAACCGATTGTTTAATTTAAAGGAAATAATATAAAAATACATGAAAAAACATAATATTGTATATTAAATAGTATCCTTTACATATAAAGTTACAGTACTAAACAAAATATACTATACTATAGTTTTTTTTATACCCAATATAGTATAGTCTATGAAGTCATCTTCTTCATCTTCTCCTCTTTTCAGAAGTAATGACACTCATTCGCCAGCTCACTGTCATTATTACTTACTACCATATATTGTTGGCAAGCTATTTTCTTCATCTCTTATTCTTTTTCTGATCAGTTGACCTGCTTCCGATTCATCATCGTTAACCCTCACCACCACTAGATCTGAATAATAGTTAAAATCAACCTGATGCAATCATATTTCCAATTTTGCTTACAAAAGTAAAACCATAGTAAAAAATCAAAAATATGTTTGCGAGAATCAAAGATTTGAGAGGAGAAAAAAATTAATGGAAGAAAAGAGAAAAAAAAACACAAAACGGTTGCATCGGTGATTTTAAGAGGGTATTTTGGCAAATAAGATAGAAAATATGTTGAATATCATGGTCAACTTATTTTTTAGTTAGATGGTGAATTATAATTTTTTTGTTTGTTATACAATGCAATTTCTCTAATTTAATTTAGAGATTTTGTTTAAATTTAACAAATATTTAACTTTTGACTGTATCAAGTTTTGTTAAATAATTTCTTTAATAATTGTATAGATAATTTAAAACTTGATAAGAAATAGAATTTCAGTTAAATAGACTTAGATTATCTAATAAAATCATCGGAAATGGCTTATTTCATTAATTCAACAATATTTTTTTTAAATAGATAAAATATAAAATGAATCATTTTATAACAATTTTGATGAGAAATGAATACACTTTTTTTTATAGTATCGTATTTATTTTTACTTTTAATATTCACATCTGTATTTTGAAAATATTTCCAATAATTTCTTTGTACAGCAGTGAAAAAACTAAAATATTCGTTTGTTAACATGTTTGTTATTTTTAAAATAAGAGAATTCATAGACATTTTTAAAAAGTTCAAGAACCTTTTTTTTTTTTGAATCCAATGCTCCACTTTCAAATAAAAAGGTTTAATCAAAACAACTTTATTCTTAACAAAGGACATGTTCTGTCTTCAAAAGGAGATCTATAAAGATAAAGTACACAGGGAGATGATGCGGATGATGATGACCAATAACACCAACCATCCCCACATAATACAAAATATTACAGGTTGAAGAAAAGGTGTACTAATCTAACATACAATAAAGATTCACTTTCACTTATGATCTACATCAAACCAGAAATAGAGGTAAGCTTTGGAATAAATGACTCTAACACGCTGCAGAACCAAGTCTCCGCTTGTCAAAACAGCCTTGGCACCTCCCTCGATCCTTGTCTGCAAAACACTCACACTGTTGCCTTTAATCTTTTCAACAACAGTTTCCTTCACTTCCACATGGCTCAAGATATCCTCTTCTTCATCTCCAGCAGTGGTCACGATTGGGCATGAGAGATGATCCAAAGGGTTTGTTTCGCATTGGAGCACACATCCATCAATGGTTACCCTTCCACTCCTATGAAGCAAGCAGCAACCAAGCTCGGCTTTCACTGTTAAGTTTGCAAGCTTGCAGGTTGATAGCAGTTCCAGGGCACTGCACAAGAAACCCAACAACAAAAAAAAGCCGTATACCAAAGAGTTTTCTTTGCAATAGATAAAGAAACACAAGCATGGAGACATAGAACAGGTCCAACTAGATGACTTGAAAGGGAATATAAGCTCCAAACCTGTCTGAACCTCGAGAACAGACGAGGGTGGTTTCATCAGGAGTCTCGCCTCCACCAATCTGAACAAATACTATCGATTTCAGTGAACATTAGTACTTATGCCTTAGCACCATACACCCATTCCCAAGCAAAGAAGGTTAAATACTATTACAGCCTCAGGACATAGAGTCTTCCACTTAACTGAAACTAGAGAGGATATCGATAAGGCAGACCCTAGACACTGAAGTGTTCTAAGGTGTATGCATCAGTACAGTTATGATTAAATAACTATCACCCATACATTGCAACTCCATCTATTCATCCTATGTCATATCATACTTCCAATAGCTTTTCAGAACAGCTTACCAACTCCATCTATTCATCATACGAGGATTACTAAGACGAAAGAGGCGGAGAATCCCATAATCAATGGATTGAGAGACAATTGAATCCCAAAATCTTGTCAGACTTTGAAGTCAAACTGTCTATAGCTGTTTTTCAAATGTGGCATTTTTTTCTTTGGGTCTCTTAAATGTATATTAATCTCCCATGCCAAGAGCTACCGCACAGAATGGATCTCCATCCTCTCATCATAGTAGATAGGTGGCTATTCGTTCACATGCTTTTGGATATTAAACATTGGTTTATATACTTAGATGAAGTTAGATAAACTAATTTACTACTTTTTGCGATTCTGTTGAAAATATAAAACATAAAAAGACTCACATAGCTACTCCTAGAGAAAGCTTTTGAAACACGTATATCATGGAAAATGCAAAAAAAAACTCTCATGAAACATCAATCAGTTAGACTAGACATACCAGGCAAAGAGGCTTTTTAATCTGAATATTAGAAACGAGATGATTCCCACCAGCTCCTATCAAAATGGTATCACCAGGTCTAGAGGTGATAACTAACGTTGTCAGGTACTTTGTAGACTATTCTATTACTACCAAAGATAATATTACAAACCTCGCTGCAGATACGGCTGACTCAATGTCATGGAAAACTCCAGGTTGGGATAGATCCTTCACAAAACGGTCAACGCGTAGCCACAAGAGAGGGTGACACGCCAGATATCTCCATCTGTGGCAAACGAGTGCTGTGTTATACCTATCTGCAAACTCATCCGAGATACACAAAAAGCACTGAAACAGACTGTAATGCACAACAACAAAAATCGAAGTCAAGCAAGAAAGTCAAGTGGTCTCGTATATAAATATAAAAAATGAAATCTTCCACATAACACAAATACAGATAAAAACATACAAATTCAATACCAAAAAAGCACTGAAGTCGAGCAAGAAAGTCAAGGGGTCTCATACAAATATAAGAAATGAAATCTTCCCATCTTCCACACAACACATAATACAGCTAAAAACATACAAATTCATTACAATTTTTTTTTTTTTTTTGCTAGTATAATGTTACATTGATACAAAGGTTGTATTAGGTATCAAAACACACCAAGCCTAGAGGAGCAGGCCATTTCATCACAGAAACCGGATTTGAGTTATGCATGAATATAAATATAGGATCTAAAGAGTCTAAAAGTTGCAACTTTGAATCAAAAAGTTAATATTTTGAGTTACAGAACCGTAATTGAAATCTAATTGGGGAAAGATACAACCAGCAACCATCAAAATTAAACCCATCAAGAGAACAAAATTGAACAGAAAGAGTATCAGTGAAAGGAACCAAATTTACCTGGAATTGGAGATAGGAAGCTGAGGATGTGCATGAGGCAACCATCATCGAGATTGTTAAGAGATGTTAGAGACTCAGGTTTCATTCTTCTCTTCTTCATCATCCTCGGGTCAGCAATTCGTCTGTCAAGCTTTGAGATCTTAGGAATCTCCATGGGAGCATCAACCCTTACATTCTCGCCGTCGTTCGTATCAGCCGACTCAATTTGATTCTTTGACATTATTACCGTCGACACGTTAAGCGGTTTGGCCTTTTAATCTTTGGTTAATTGTAGTTTGGGTTCCATCTCAGGAAAGCGACTAAAGCATCCTCACCGTTGGTTGTTTCAAGTAGTGGACTCTCCAGATTTATTGGACTCCAATAAATGAGCATATAAACCAAGAACCAAAAACCAAATATGTATAAGAGGAATATCCAAAATATAATTTATATCTACAATATTAGTTATATTTAATTTTAAAAATACTAATATCCCAAAAATATTATTTGTGAACGGAATTATCCAGATAACTAGGTTACCTGAATATTTTATCTGAAACATTTAAATCAGAAAAATTAAAAATCGAGTTAACCAAATATTTGTATCTCAAATCTAGTATACCAAAAGATTGAGACAGTACTAACCAACATACTGATTTTTGTACTAATTCTCAAGACACAAGTAGTACAGACCAGCCTTTTCATTGAGTAGTTATTCCAGCCAAAAAGAACATTACGAGTTAAGGAAGACCGTGATCTCTTTTTATCGTTTCCACTTTATTTTGTAAGCGAGAATAATTCGACTTGTACAAAATAACATCATAAACATGAACGACTGGATACATAAAGATTACATGGTTATGTCGCATGTTTGTCACCGATATGGAAAATCTAAAATTAGGGGATAAACTATTGAAACATAAGTTCAAATCCTTGAAATTGCCTCTTCTTTTATCCACAGTATCAGTTTGAGGAAAACTCATATAGAATTTTGAACTCATAAAATATTATGCGCTTCCGAATGGCTGATCATGATCTAGTTTTATTTTAAAATTTTAAAATTTATCATATATTAATTGGTTTCTGATTTTATTATCCGAACTGGATCGAAAACCAAAATTACCAAAACTAAAATCAAACCAAATTTCATAATAACCGAATAGTTGTAAAATCTCTAAAACCAAAAACCCAAACCAAAACAAACCAGCCTAAATAAAATAATCAGAACTGAGCTTAAAATGGCTTTATGACAAAAACCCTTTCTTCTCTCAACTGCAAAACTCAATCGGTGAAAGGAAAAGCTTAAGAAAGAAAAATGGAGGAGGTAATGGCTATCGAAAGGTCCTATGAGAATGGTGTGTCGACGTTTGACGATGGAGCACACAGCCACTGCATCGCGAAGACGGAGGACAAAGGTGGAGTCGAGAGCAAGAGGTTTTACTTGGCCCGCACGACAGCTCTTGAGATGCTCCGCGACAGAGGCTACCAAGTTTCAGACGCTGAGCTCTCCCTCTCTCTCTCGGAGTTTCGTTCTGGTTTCGGTGAGAAGCCAGACCTTGAACGCCTCCGAATCTCCGTGCCTCTCCGCTCAAACCCCATGAAAAAGGTTTAAGCTTTTGTCTTTTTCAGCTCTGTTTTCGACTTGGGTGTTACAGTTTGGGACTGAATCATATGAAAACTTGAAAAAGGCATCGACTTTTTTTTTTATTATGGGTTTGCTTTTTGGGTTTGGGTTTGCCTTCAAACACAAGAAAGTTTGAGAAAGGCGACGACTTTTTCAATCTAGAGTCTACTCTTGGTTTGGGTTTGCCTTCAAAGAGAGGAAAGTTTGAGAAAGGCGACGGCTTTTTTCTATTTAGGGTTTAACATTTGGTTTGATTTGCCTTCAAACACAGGAAAGGCCTAAACTTTTTCAGTTTAGGGTTTTACATTTGGTTTTGGGTTTGCCTTCGAACACAGGAAAGGTGAAGACTTTCTATTTAGGGTTTCAGATTTTGTTTGGGTTTGCCTTCAAACACAGGAAAGGTGGAGACTTTTTCGATTTAGGGTTTTACATTTGGTATGGGTTTGCGTTTAAACTTGGAAAAGGTTTAGACATTTTGGTTCAAATGCACTTTTAAATGACTAGTGATAAGTATAGGGGTTGATCAGCGATTATGGCGAAACTGTGAGTTTTGTGTTACCTCTTGTTCTACTGAATGTAGATGTGTGTCTTGTCTTTGTATCTCAATGGCAGATTGATATGAGAAATGCCGTTTTGTTTGAAACAGCTAGTTGAGATGAGAAGTGTCAAACAAACGTTTTTCTCATGCTTTACCTGTTTTCCATCAAGCTTTATCTCTCAGTTTTGATACTGAAATGGTTTTTTTTTAATGCAGATACTTGTTGTGTTCATGGGGTCTGAACCAGTCACAGTGAAAACAGTCCGTGCTATTCACAGCCAGGTTTCCAGCACTGTAGGCTTGCATGGGCTGATTCTCGTTTTACAGAGCAAAATGAACCACTTTGCTAAGAAGGAACTGGCAACCTTTCCTTGTACTGTTGAAACTTTCCCGGTAAGCTGTTCTCCCTTTTGCTGCATGATGAAATATTATATATATAAGTGTGAGTTACCCGGATTTGGATCGTCTTAGATGGATCATGAAGCTGATACCTGACTTAACAATCATACGCTCACAGGAACAGTTACATGTTTAAATTGTTATATGTGTCAACAGATAGGAGATTTGTTGGTCAACATCACAAAGCACACTGGACAGCCGAAGATTGAAATTTTAACCAAAGAGGAGAAAGAACAGTTGCTGAGTGAGCATGCGCTTGAGGACAAACAGGTATGGTTCTGTTCTTCACATAGCTTCTCACCTTTTGTATTCTATGTGTGAATGGGTTTTCTTTTCGTTTTTAGCTTCCCTTGTTGAAGGAGAAGGACAGTTTCGTGAGATACCATGGGTTAAAGAAGAGCCAGGTAGTGAAGATTACATACAGCAAAGAGCCTGTTGGGCACTTCGTCACATACCGCTGCATCGTCTGAAGAACCTCTCTGCAATCTGCAACACTTTTACTTGTTCTTCAGAAAATAGACTGCTGCTTAAGTACTTTAGTTTAAATTGTAATAAGAGCTTGGACTTGGTTTCAAAGGAGGAAAAACTAGAGCAAACAAACAAAAGTTTATTCGAAATGTAGTGAGGTACGAGTAATTACAAAGCGGTTCTCAACAAGTAGAAAAAAAAAAATCTAACTTCAACAATACGAGCTTCATATGAAAGGAGTTAAGAGGATATTGTTCCAAGAGATGCAGAGCGATGTTGTGAGACAAACGCAGCACCTGAGTATTAGTTACCAATAAATAAATATTTGAACTCTATCAATGTATATAACTTCACAACCTTCTTTTGTTTCCTTGGGACGTTTCAACAAGCCCCTCACCAACACTACTACTGGATCCAGAGTTTGATGCATTCCCTAAAGCAAGTGGACCTGCATGTATATCTTCCTGTTTTGATTTCTGCGTGTTTATGCAACTCTCTCGTGTGCTGCATTTACGAGAATTCACTTTTCCTTCAATTCCCATCTTTGATGAAGAGAGTGACTCTGGTCCTTACATATCAAAAAGGCCTATGAAAGAGAAAATGAGCAACAATTCTATCTCACACTGTTTCTATGTCTAGCAAATAATTATGACCAAACATAAAAGAGTGTTAATACATAGGCAACATCCACATGGTCCTTTCTAAGTAAATTGATGCATTCGGAACAAGGGACGTACAAACTCTTATATTTTCCAAATGCAGGACCTCCTATCTTACACTCCATCAATCTAAGTTCTCACTGAGATATGAACTTGGTATGGTACATAAAAGGTTACCTCACATTCACAAAACTGTATGTGTGTAGCTTACATTATCTATATACGAAGCATTTATACACCATACTGATCAAATTGCATAATTTTGCTTACCTATATCTGGATTTTTCTTCAAGAATAACTTGCTGGTTATCCTGGCTAGTCTTATTACTGTGGGCTGTACCAATTGCAGAGGCATCTGTTACCATGTTTACAGAGGTAGCAGTAGCAGGGTTGTAGCCTGTAGGAAGGATGCATCAGCTGATTCTTAACATCAGGACGTTGAACGGGTGAAAATTACAGGCACAGGAGAACATGGATTTGTATGATTACCAAAACCAGAAGTAGCCATGTATGATACTTCAAGTGAGGTTTGACCCTTATGCTCATGACACTTCTTAGATTTTGGGGTTACTCGTACACTTGGCACACTTTGGCATGAGGGACCATTGGCGTTTCCAGTCAATGGAAATGGTGGTAATGGTTTTGATGGTTTATTGGATACATCTTTAGAAGAAGACCATAACTCATCTGATACTGCCATCGCCAAATATAGGGACATCATTACTGCAAAATCATCACTTGTGATGATATTATTGTGTGAGATGGAGACCATTAGTAGTAATCATGGGGTTTAGTAATTTTCTTTGATGTTAAGAAATATATAGCTCACTTAGAAATGATCAAAACGCAGTATTCTACAAATGAAGCAGCTTTACAAATTTTCAAATGATCTGCACAAATAAGATAAAGAAGCCAGTACTTATGAACAAGCTTCACCTGAACATTCGATGGAGATCATCAAAGCTACCAGTGTTAGCCCAGCCCTATTCTTTAAAATCACCTTGCTCTTTACTCTCGTCAGTGCTATGAAAAACATCATGACCTTTCCCAAGCTCAGACGTTTTCTCTGGTAATAATAGGGTAAGCACACACACAACTTTAACACGATTAGATTTGAAAGAATGTAGCCAAGCAAAACAGCATTGTTTCAAGAAAGGCACCACCTCTCTTTGAATTATATCTTGATGGCTCAGCTAAGCATTTAGAAAGTTCAGCCGCACTCGAATCTGGACCAGCTTCTCTGGCATTAGACAGCGATAAGTCAAACCATGAGCCTTCACCAACAATATAGCCTGAACTGCTTCCCGGATAACTATCATGAAGGTCATTTTTAGTCCCAGTTATCTTTTGCTCAGCCGGCTTAGACTCTTCACTCCGTTCCTTCCTCTTAAGTTGCTCACTTCTTGATTTAAAAGGCACAACATGGTCGCCTGTCTCACCGTCAATGTCATCACCCCATATCAAATTAGTAACCTGAAAAATAGGTTAAGACCATAAACCAAAATAACGATCAGTTCTCTATCTGTTTATGTGAGGAATGAGCTCAGAGAATCCTTCCCTAACTTGTAAAACTCAAGTTCTATCTCTACAATGCAGTCAAAGATTCTTCCTTGTGAATTGTGAATCCAAAGCTACAGAAACCATGGAATTGTAATCAAATCAATCCAGGGGATTTGCAGCTTACATCTCTCTTTTTTTTAAAATAATTAATACATGGAAGCATCATAGAAAGAAAGAAAATGTCGACTTTATGAAGACAAGACAGAAGGCTTGAACAGAACAAGAGAAGGAAAGTAATCTATATTGACCCAGTTGGAAATTTTGTATTCCCAATACCCCACTTCTTTTCTAACTACCCTACCATATTTCTCTTCTCTTTATTACCCTCAGCTATTATATTATTATCTATTTCTTGCTGACCCTACACCTTACTTTCTAATTTTAAAAATAAAACACGGACCCCATACCTTACTTTCTAATTTTAAAAATAGAAAGCGGACCCCTCATCCTCCCACATAAAGTCCATAATTAATGGACACCTAACAAGCGACCCCACACTCCATCTACCTCTCTCCTTCCCATAGGTGTCCATCTGTTCCCTTTTTTCAGATCCTGCTCCCTTTTTTCCAACCACCTGCGAATTCTTCTTCCCCTTCAAGCTCCATTGGCGTATTTTGGAGGTTATTTTGACGAAAATTGGTACGATTTTTTCACGAAATTTTCATACTAATATACTACTTATGTTCTATGTGTTATGGGTAACGAAAAAAATAAAAACTTAGCTGTAAAAATCGTAAAAGTTTTCAAAGAAAAATGAAAATAAAACTTGGAGAAGGTTCTCTTCTTTTAACACGATTCTTTTAACACGAGTTTGATAGGAAAAAACATAAAAATGTTGTTAGACGATAATGTGGGTTTTGTAACATGTTATTTGTTGATTAAACATACTTAAACCGATGAAAGATTAAAGTTTTAGGTATATTGGTATGAAATGATGTTTTTTTCAGGACTATTTTGTATATTTCTACTTATTTTTCACTGTTTTAAACCAAAATAATACATTAAAATATTGGTAGACGATATTGTGGGTTGTATAATACCCCCTGGGTTTGTTAAAAGGGTTAAATCAACAAAAATAAAAATTTATAGAAAATACTGGAATTACTAGTACTACTAAGCTACAATCTGTATTACTTGTATTACTTGTATTACTAAACAGAGTATGTACCAAAGATCTTGGACAACTTAGATTCTTTAAACGGTTAACTCATCATAATTTTTGTTTCAGGAAATCTATGGCCTCACCTATTACAATCATATGTTTTGATTACAGAGGAAGTTACATCAAAGATGGGGGTGAGAGAAGATGGATCTCGGGAGAAGATGAAATTCACACTCTAGTGATGAAGACAGCTGTGGAAGAGATTACGTATTCTGAATTGGTTGAAAGTATATGCAGAAAGATTAAGGCAAATGGAGATGGGATGGTGAAGATTAGTTACTTTCCAATGGTATTGTATTCGAACAAGCCATCATATATTTGGTGTGATGAAGACGTTTTGGGTTATCTCATGCAAGTAAATCATGATAA
The DNA here is from genome assembly GCF_000309985.2 of Brassica rapa. NCBI lineage: Eukaryota > Viridiplantae > Streptophyta > Magnoliopsida > Brassicales > Brassicaceae > Brassica > Brassica rapa. The sequence goes on along the minus strand of NC_024798.2, from coordinate 3,542,698 downwards.
ATGTAGAAGTGTTTTACATGTGGAGATCAGCAGCGACATGGATGATACATATGGTGGTATGTCACTTTTAGGAGATGATGATGAGACTGATGATAGCTATGTTGGTCTTTCTGATGAAGATGATGATGAAACTAATGATAGCTATGTTGGTCTTTCTGATGGGACCGAGGAAGATGACATTGAGCAAGATGACACTGAGCAAGATGGAACTGATCAGGATCATGAGATGGATGGTGTGGTCGCGCTTTACACACCCGAACAACATGAAGACATTGAGATGCATGAGAATTTAGAGCATGGGTATGAAGGAACAGAAGTAAGAGTGGAAGAAGAAGCTGGAGGAGCGGAAGTTGAAGCTGCAAGAGCCGGAGTTGCAGCTGCAAGAGGAGGAGTTGAAGCCACGACTGCAGTAGAAGAAGAATGGGATGATGGTCTCGATTTGGTTAAGAGTCAAGAATTCAGAACTAAGGTAGCCATGCAAGTTCTAGTTCAGAGGGGTGCGCATAAGAATGGTTTTGAGTATGAAACATTGAAGTCCGATACTGTGAGATTTGTGGCAAAATGTCGAGGAGCCAAAGAAGGTTGCAAGTGGTATTTGCGTGTAGTAAAGCTTAAGAATTCAGATCTTTGGACGGTTAGAACTTACAACAAGTCTCATACATGCTCAGTAGTAACTACAAGTACCCTTAGAAACAGAAGAAGAGGCACACCACATGTTGTCGCATCTGTTTTGAGTGAAGAATATCCCGGTAGATATGACACACCAACACCAGCTGATCTGATCAGTATGGTTACCCACAAGGTTGGTGTTGATGTGTCGTATGCCACAGCATGGAGAGGAAAAAGGATGGCTGCTAATGAAGTCCGAGGTACTCTGGAAGAGAGTTTTTCTATGATACACTCCTACATGTACATGCTTAAGTTGAAGAATCCTGACTCAGTAAGTTATGTTGAAGTGGATGCGGCAAAAAGATTTAAGTATCTATTTTTCGCATTTGGAGCTTCCATAGAAGGATTTGCAGCGATGAGGAAAGTTATCATTGTGGATGGAACACATCTAAAGCATGTTTATGGTGGAGTTCTGCTTGTTGCGACGGCTCAAGATCCGGATCGTCACCACTACCCTATCGCATTTGGTGTAGTTGATGGTGAGAAAGACGAAAGCTGGATGTGGTTTATGAATAAGTTGAGGTCAGTGATAGCAGATGAAGGCGAATTGGTGTTTCTTTCGGATAGAAATGCGAGCTTGATCAAGTCAATACGTGAGGTGTTCCCAATGGCTGCACATGGGTATTGTATCTGGCATTTGTCTCAAAATGTCAAAGGACATGTTTTCAACAACAGAGACGCTTGCGCAAGCAAGTTTACAGAGTGTGCACATGCTTATACAGTGGCTGAGTTCGATGATCTCTACGATGCCTTTTCCAGAAGGTATCCTTCTGCTGCGGCGTATCTGGAGAAAAGTGTTGAAGTGAGAAAATGGGCAAGATGTTACTTTGAAGGAGACAGATACAATGTTAACACAACTAATGCAGCAGAATCCATTAATGGTGTTCTTCGGGAAGCGAGGAAATTCTTCATGCTACCGATGATTGATGTTATCATCAAGAAAATGACTGAATGGTTTAACAAACATAGGAAGAAGGCAGCTGAAATACCAGTCACAAAGAAGCTTGTGCCAACAGTGGAAAAGGAGTTGTCAAAAAGATGTTTGGAAGCGAGGTGTTTAGATGTTGTTGAGATAAACAGCTTCCACCTTGAGTACAATGTCAATGGTAGTGACGGAAAGATTTATACGGTTGATTTGGCAAGAAAAATGTGCACCTGCAGGTGTTTTGATCTAGACAAAATCTCATGTGTTCATGCTGCTGCTGCTGCCAAGTTCTTGAGCGTAGGAAGAGATCTTCATCTACAAGAGTTTTGTTCAAAATACTATTTGGTGGAGTTGTGGGCATTGGCATACTGTAGGACGATTTATCCAGTTCCTCATATGTCTGAATGGGTCATACCTGATGAGATTCGAGCACTTAAAGTTCTTCCCCCGGTATACGAAAAAAAGAAAGGACCCACTCAAAAGCAAAGGTTTCCATCAGCCGGAGAATCTCGTGGACGAAGAAGAGGACGCGGAAGGGGAAGAGGCAGGGGCAGGGGAAGGAGAGGCGGACGTTTGCATGAGTATTTTGAATGTGGAAGTACTTCTTCCCCCACTGAGTAACATGGAACTCTTGTACTAGGTAACACTGCACTACTCGGTACTACTGTGAACTACTATGTGTTATATGGACTACTCGGTACTACTGTGAACTACTATGTGTAATATGGACTACTAGGTACTACTTTGCACTACCTTGAACTACTTTGAACTACTTTGAATTACTATGTAGTATGCATGTTTCAAAGAACTTTTGTTTTTGTCTTATTATTTATTTTTAGAAAAAATATCTCATATATTACGAGATTATATGGTCATATTTGTGTTTATTTGTCAAATTAGACATAAAATACTCTTAAATTCTGAAATTAGTTGAAAACCTCTCATTTCTATAGAAAACATCCTTCTACTTCTATACTAATGTCTTGATGTGAAGGCCATAATGGGATGAAATTCCGAAAATACGCATTTTATTTAAAAAGTTTATGCCAATGTGTTATATATAATCTAAAATTGTCTAAATACATTTGTATTACTAATAATAAACCTAGTAGTACAAATGTGCTTTCTTAAGACTTAGATCATTTTTGTCCTCAATTGGGCCAAACCTGCTGCAAGACAATCACACAACACAGAGCATCCTACATAAGAGATATCATTCAAGTTTTACAGACCAGCAAGCAACAAAACATAACTTTTTACATAAGTTCACAACAAATCCGAGATAAATACTAAACACCCAAAATATGTTAAGCTTCTTGTCTTCTACGCCTTTGTTCTAGGCTTCTTCTTGCGCCCTTCAATCTCATCAGTGTTAGCTTCAGTGAAAGGAGTGGAAACCCACTGTGAACGTGAACGTATCCTTTTTGTCTGTTCTGGCGTTGTGAATTTCTTTGGTTCAGTATCCTTTCTCGGTCTACCCCTCGGTTTAAGAGCCTGCTTAGTAGTGTGCTTCCTCAATGCCATTTGTTTCGGCCTATGCTTGACCCCAGTTCCAGAAGGCTTGGCTGCTCCCTTGTCAGCTTCCTTCGTTTCACAAGTACTGCCTTCGTAGACAACCATGTACCACTCTTGCTTTTCTTCCTCAGTATATTTTTCAGTCTCTTTCTCGGGTTCTTCCACCTCTTCCTCAGGTTCTTCCACCTCTTCCTCCACCATTTTTCCAGCCGCTTCCTCAGGCTCTACCACCTCTTCCTCCACCATTTTTCCAGCCTCTTCCTCAGGCTCTACCACCTCTTCCTCCACCATTTTTACAGCCTCTTCCTCAGATTCTTCCACCTCTTCCTCCATCATTTTTCCAGTCTCTTCCTCAGGCTCTAACATTTCTTCTTCCACCATTTTTTCAGCCTTTCCGAATAACTTTTCTGGTGTTGTTAGGATTTGTCTCCTCGCGGCTGCTGCCTTAGTCCTACCACGTGGTGGTGTAGGAGTTTTCTCGGTTTCAACTTCAACCCGAGCCTCTGTTTCAACTTCAACCCGAGCCTCTGTTTCAACCTCTTCTTCAATCTCATTGGCTTCATTCATCTCAACCTCATCAGGTTCCTTCTGAGCCTCTTCTTCACTCTCTTCCTCATCCTCTTTTTCTTTGTCTTCTTCAGCTTCTGCTTCTGCTTCAGGTTCAGGTTCTGTCTCTTCCTCAGAACCTCTATCGTCCTTCTGAGCGTCTTCTTCACTCTCTTTCTCTTCTACCACCTCTGTATTTTCAACCATATCTGCATCTTCAGGTTCTTTGGTTGTTGCGTCCGCTCCATTGCTGTCATTCCGCTGCCCATCCCAGTCATAATCCATGCCTTGATAGTCGAAACCGTCATTGTTCTCCTTATCCTCCTCCTTCTCTTTCATTTCCTTCATTTCTTTCTCCACCTTCTTGGCCTTCTTTTTTAAATAATATTGGCAATCTTCAATCTTCTCAAGCTTCTTCTCCATTGCCTTCATCCTTTTACACCTCTTTTTTAAAACAACTTGGCAACGTTCAATCTTCCCAAGCCTCTTGTTCATTTTTTCCACCTTCCCATTCACTTCACTCAAACTTGTCATCAACCTCTCTTCAAACCCTTTCAAAACGTCCTCCAAACTTGTATTAGAGGAGGATGCTTCTTCATGCACTTTCCTTTTGTCTTTCTTCTGAGGAAACTCCCTTGCAGCCACATCTAACTCATAGAGTTCTTGCCAAAAGATAGGCTTCTCCTTAACAGTCAACCACGTGCTCCACAAATTACTCACGCCTTCTTCATTTTCATAGTCTGGCTCCCCATCCATTAAGCGTGCCATGAGAGGTTCCTCATCAACAGTAGGAACAAGAACACTTTCAATAACCTGAAAATTTATACCAAACAATATATCAAACACATTGTATTCCACTCACTTAATAAAAACAAAACAACACGTAACACATACCTTAATTTCTCCTAGTGTGTCGTACAAATCCTCAAGAGGATAGCCCTTCATGCTGTTACTTTGGAACCGCTTTTTTACACATCCTCGGACACTTACTCATACAGCCTTCTACACCTTCTCTAAATCGTGCTTTCAGAGCTGGGATACACTCAAATGCCAGAATCTGATTGTCAAAAAAAAAAAAAAATCATAAGCAAAAAAAAATACACTCGAAAAAAAGAAAAATCATAAGGATAAATCAAATTTACCTCCAAAGGAATTATGAACCCGGGAAAGTTGACATTATTCTTAGGTTTCCCTTTCAGATGCTTCATCACGCGAGTGATGGACCGGAGAGCATCTTCAAACGTCAACCGACCCCAAGGAAAGGTTTTACAAACCTCCACATCGTTGACGATTCTTAATATGAAAGGGTCGAACGGGGCATTATACCTTCCCTTCCCTCTGATAATCGTGCCTAAGAAGTAAAGCACTGCCATTTTGAGTCGATCCCCACACGCACTCATACTCAACAACTTCTCTCTCACAGATAGCATAGTGATCTCCTTATGTGATTTGAAATGCCTGTCTACAAACGCAAAGCTTCCAATCTTCTTATACTTAGCCGGGTAGTCATGGCAGTCCAATCCCGAGATGAGAGCATGCTCTCTCATTGAATACCGAATGGGCACTCCATTAACAGCAAACCAAGATGTGTCCTCTGACTCATGTAAAGGAACAGTGCGCAGTAGAAGCATCCACATACCCTGCAGCTTCAAGTTTGGTTCATCGGGCATGTGAAAAAAATGGCAAAACTGAGGGTGGTTTTCAAACCACTGGAGCTCAGGCTTAAACCTAGCCTTCTTCAGAAACTTCACCGTCTCGGTCACATAACACTTGCTCTGTATCTTACACGTCTGGGTGAACTCGGTGTTCTTGAAACAAAGCTCATCAGGTGGCAGTGGTTGGCACTCCTGTAAACCAAATAAAAATTACATTAGCATTTGTTTCTTACTAGTCTGTTTATTAGCATTTGGAGATAATTTACCTGAGATGATGCAGACTGATTATCGGTTCCCTGATTATCAGACTCAATTCCGTGTGCTGACAGATCATCACTATCATTCTCTGTTGAAAGTTCTTCTACATGCTGCTCTTCTACAGGAGCACTATTTCTTTTTGTGGACTTTTTCTGCTGAGATTTTTTTCTCCCTCGACCTCGGCCTGCCATTATCTATAGCCTCTCAATATCTTGATCCCCTGAATATATACATACACAACAAACGTTCAATAACCACCAACGCTAACAAACCCATTCAATGAAATATCTACAAAATAAATCATTGATTCTTATAGCTGTCTGATCTCAAAACCCTAAATCATTCATTCAATAATAAAACTCCAACCAATCAATTCGATCACTACATCACAATTAATCAATCACTCAACTCGGTTTCACATATCAAACAGTCTAGGACACTCTATCACCAAAACAGTTAGTCTTCAATAATTACTAGACTTATCTCAAATCTGAAACCAAACTTTCAATCTCTATAACCTCAAAACCAAACGTGTCCAAGTTTCAGTCTTTGTAATCCTCATTCTGAAAAAAATCTGAACCTAACCGATTTTCAACCACAATACTTTCAAACGGACTTTCAAACCCAAACCCACAACAAAATCAATCAAAAATTGCCCTAGAGAAAATACCTTTTACACGGAAGAGACGAGAACGAAAACAGGAGATGGGAGATGAAGTCTAGGGTTCCGTCGATTGCGTCGCCGACAGAAGGAGCGGGAGAACAGAATACGCCGCAGGAGCAGTTGATTCGATCAATTTTTTCAATTGATTTCGTCAAATCTAGGGTTACGGACTGGTTTGGGGAAATGATGAAATCAGAGTAACAAGGAAGGGCACGAGGGACTAAGGGAAAATCAGAGAAGAAGCAATGAAGGAAACAGTCAATGCGGTGGGCTTCATCGTTTTCGTCGGTTCTAGGATTTTTTTTCAATTTTCAGGTTTAGAAGGTTTAGAAGAGAGTGAGAGACGACAAAGGAAGAGAAAAAAGAAAGGAACGCGCCGATCTGGTTAAGGATCCGACTAATAGTGGGTCGAGTCAAATAGTTTAGGTTGGATCCTGTAAATACTTGGTTTCATTAAGGGCAATTTCGATTTTCACCACGTTTCTGATTAAAATATATTAAAAATTATATTGTTTTTAATTGGTGGGATAAAATAGAATGAACATAGGAGTTACTAGGGCAATCCAGAGTAAAGTCCACAAGAGAAGGGCACTTAACGTAAGAAGCAAACAACCAGAGAAACTCAGAATCATGAGTGATTCAAAAGCCCATCAATAGTAAAGATTGAGACTTTACCTCTTCGTCGTCCCGATGAAACATGACTCGAGAAATATGATGGAGTCACCGACCTCAAATCACGCTCCCTGATTGCTCCACACATCACCAACTAAAAAAAAAAAAACCAGAAAGAAAAATAGATTAACAAGTCGCTTAACGTAGCCCTCAGGAGTGAAAAAAAAAACCGATGAAAATATCAATAAATTTAAACTAAACCGTAAAAATCAAACCTTTATTTAATTCAGAAAGCTTCATGCTTGTTTTCAAGATGGGATCATGGGAGCAAATAAGTTACCGTTGAGAAGACTGAGGTTTGGGCAAGAGTGGGACCCATTTTAGGAGCTATCACGTGCCGAAAGAGTGGCGGAGAGAGAATGGACGTCGTTAGGATGCCACGTCAGACAAGATGGCGTATCTAAACTTGTGGCTGGGAGAGAGTCACAGCACCTTGACTTTCATTGCTCAAGTCTATTTATTTTTTTTTTCCGTCAGCACCCAAGTCTATTTAATTTTTGCCGTTTTGGAAAAAATGAAAAAAACAATACATTATATATATCATCTTTGTTCTTGTTTCACAATATGACTAGGTGATTTTTCCAAACTCATGTACGGACATAAATATTTATAAAATAAATATAATGTAATAATTAATTGATATTTATTTTTAATTTTAAATTAATTTATAATTTGTATGCATAATTTATATTAATTATATCATATTACTTTAATTAAATATTTATCTAATTAGTTTTGTTGTTTTTACAGTCAATTTAGTTGTTATTTGGACATATTGAATTCTGTCTATTTATTTGAATTCAACTATAATATTTATTTCTTGTAAATATATTAGTTTTTGATTAATTTTCTTATTTGCGTTTTAGGTTGGTTGTTGTCTTAAATACATAAGTATATTTTATTAAGATTATGTATAATTTAAGATATACTAGGGTCGGTCCGCCCTACGGACGGGATATACTTTACTTGTGATTTAGATTATTATTCTTTGTGAGTTATGTTTTTGGTTTGTATTTGCAAAAGATGTGTATGATAATAATTGTTGTCTTTAAAAAGTTTTAGATGAATAGGTATTATAAGTGTGTTTTGCAGAGGAGATAGTTCTTAATTCTTATTGTTTTAATCTTGTTGAGAGAGAAGAGAGACATTTATGTTAATCTATATAGACATTTCTCCAATTATATTATTAGGAATCTAATATCGATAGTTAGAGTAGATTGTTTTTTGGGTGAATTACTTAAGTATAGGTTTCTATGTCTCGCCACTTCAAATCGAGGTTCTGTAATTGTATGTCCCAAGACTCTCAACTTAGTTTTGTTTTCTTATTTTGTGAAAAATGGTAGAAGTGTATGTTTAGAGTGATTAATTGGATGCATAAGATCTGTAGCTTTAGATAAATTTTAAAAATCGTCAAGTGGGTAATATATAGTTTCATTGAAAATATACTTTCAACACTTCACGTGTAAAGAGCGAATGTTAATGAAAAATATACGTGAGCTATATATTTTACTATGTAAACATGCAGTTATACATTTTGTTAACCTGAATAAAAAGATTAAGTCAACCCTGACTATTTTATATTAAATCTTAGAAACTATTCTCGTCATGGGAGGTTATGCCGTAATTGGTTGAAAAAAAAAACATGAAAATAGATTGCAAGGTCCAAAATAGGTAAAGCATAACAATTTAGAAAACTGTAAAATGATGAAAGTATATTGGGTTGACCGGCTTCACTGCTTAAAACCTCACTCACAGGGGCGTTTGCTTTCACCTTCTTTTCCACCACCAGCTGCAGACGTGTTGCTGGAAGAAGTGGTAGCGGATGCTTGGCCAAATTTCCCTTCAACTAATGGAGTTTCACTGGTGTTGAAACTCGGTCTGAACCCAACCATTTACGACATATTTATTGAGTTAGCGCCGAGTATGTAATCCACTTGTTTCTTCGATACGCTTATCAAGGCGTTGGGGATGATGGTTGCTCTGAGGTAACTTGTACATCAAGCCTCCTGTTGTAATTTTTAATAAAACACGTATTAGAAAGTTGTAACGATTTGTATTCATGATCATATGTTCACCTTGAGTGTAATGGGTAGACCTAGAGGGAGCGTCTGGGAGGATCTTGCATAGTTCAAAGTTGATGTCTTTGTTAAGTAATGCTCGCTGCCAAAACGTGAATTTTTTTTGTAATTAATTGGTGAGTCAAATAGGGAGATGCTATGTTCAATAAACTTATTTTAGCAACCAAAGTGCCTCGGGTTCAAACCACTTTTGATAAAGAATTTTAAAAAGTTGACTTTGGGCCTGTGAGAGAACGAAACTTCCACAGTTAGTCAAAATCAAAACTAAACACACCTGTGAAAGAAGAACATAGGCGCCAGCATATTTGTTGTCCCAGTTGAAGATGTGAGGCTGATCTCCATCTCCTAGAGATTCTATGAAGTTTTTGTAATACAGATCATTGGTTGCTTTCAGCAGCCATGCCGCACCCCACATAAGCTAGTCCTGTCATCATAAATTCAAATGAGGAACCGATGTAGCACTAAAAGTGTTTTAGTTGCAATGATTTGTCTTTGGGAAAGAGATGAGACATGTGAGTTTAGACCTTGTAACCATAGTAGGAGCAGTATAAAGGACAGAGAGATGAAGAAGGAGAATCACTGCAATTTCCTCTGTACTGAATGGTAAACTGCATCACACTCGTAGCTGTTGCCAGCAGCAAAAGCGGGTACTCAGAATCAACTACCCTGAAAACCATAGAAGCTGCAGCCATAGCCTTTCAAATAAAATCAGCTTCATGTGTCTTCACCGAGACAATAGATTTAATAATTCTATTTCGAAGAAAAACAAATTTTAAACTATGTAGGAAGCCTAAATGTAACCTGCTTGTTAGAGTTGAAGATGATTTTGTTGAGATCTCCAATTCGAGACAAGTTCTTTCTTTTTGATCCCTGACTTGAAATCGATACAGGGGAAATACTTTCCAACTGCACCTCCTAAGCTGAAGCATATGTTAAGATACTGATTCCTTTGATCACCGAATCCTACAAGGGTTAAATAATAGGCTTTCCAAAAAATGAAATAGAGATTGAATATATGATGCTTCTTAGCGTAAGATGACAGATAATACTTTCTAATCAATGAGAAGTAAAGTGATTCCCATCACCGTTCTTCTTAGCCTAGAAACAATGAATTGGGAAGATCTATCTAGTAGGAGAACCTCAAATATTGAGTGGCAGATGGGTGCTTCGACAACAACAACAACAGCATCAGACAAAGACAAATTCGAGGCAGGTTTCTATGTTTAAGATAAAACATTAACTGAGAAGGTCTATGAAGATTCATCCTACTCTCGACAATCTCCAATTTATAGAATTTGAGGCGATGTTACGGTTTTGATTGTCTGTGAAAGGAGACGAAGAGCTCAGATAATAATTTATTGTCAACTTAAAGAAGAATACGTTGGATGAAGCCAAACAAATAGATGGATATGAACAGATTTGGGAGGTAAAGAGTTGAGAAAGAGACTGTGTTTTTGCAGAGACGCGAGTTCGGTGTCGGAGACGGACGATGATGCCAAACCCTAGAATCAGCGTCCAGTTCAAGAAGAAGATATGGGCCTCTACGGTAAATAAAAACAGAAAAGCCCACAATAAGTCATATTAATGAAACGCGAAGTCTTGAAAGGGAGGACAGATGTCAGCCTCTGGTGAAACTATTTAGGGACGTGGCAACACCAAAGAAGAGAGTACCTCTACTTTATAGTATTAAATTGTGATTAGAATGAAATAAAAAATAAACTAAAATATCTGATTCCAAATTACATAAATTAATATAATGATAATATTCTAAAGTCTCATGCATATATATAAATTTTGCAAAAGATCTAAATTGTAACAGTGAGTTAATATTTTATTTATCATTTGTTAATATGTTTTAAGTCATCATATCATTTAAATTTATAAAATAAATAAATTATTATTATATAAAAAAAATAAATAAAATATTATTATATAAACAAAATAAATAAATTATACATTCTTATTGTAGTTACATCTATAATTTTATCATTTTATATATAAGTTGGATTAGTTGCTAATAAATTATACATTCTTATTGTAGTTACATCTATGATTTTAGATATAAGTTGGATTAGTTGCTAATATGTTCATTTGTTAATATGTTTATTGCTAAAATTTATTTTTAGTTTTTTCAATATCTCTTAAAATATGCAGTAAAAAAGTGATTGTATTTTATAAATTATATTATATAAGTAAAATAAAATTTATTTATTTTCTTGTAATTGTAAGATATTATAGTAAAGTAAATATATGAAAAAACATAAAAAAATATTTCAACAATAATAATAGTTTTTATATCAATTAGAAGCGTAATTTAGCTGAATAACCACAAAAGAAGCGGTAATTAGGTAAATAGCTGGGCTTCTTTCGAAAAATGGACAAGGGCTGTATATTCCCATTTTAGCCTTACTATTGGGTCTGCTTATTAGTTTGACATTGTCCTTTCTAAGACTATGCTAGTCTAGTTGCTAACCTATTTACACCTATTACACGCAAGCCATCATGTCCAAAATTGCAAATTTCCATAGCCCTTTCATTATCGAGAAGGTAAACACGCTTAAAGAGCTTTCTAATTACTCAAACACGCTTGAAGAGCTTTCTAATTGTTCTAATTACTCAAGAAAGATGGTGTCGTCTCGAATCATAGACTTAGACGAGAATGTCGATTGTCATAAAACGGAATCAATATCGGAGATGACGTTCGCTGCGGGAGAAAAGCCCGTCTGAGTTCGTGTTCTCACCTATCAATCATCACGCGCCATAAAAAGGATTGTCAATGCTTTAGAAGATGAAGAAGTCGGAGTAATACGGGAGTCCTCTTTTGGTAAAATAATCGAAATAGCGAAAAAGCCTGCTTTTTCAAGAAGCTTCGTGAGATACACAATATCAAGACAGATGAAGATCAAGAAGAAACGTGGAGTATGGTTTAGGTTTGCGGGGCAGCATATATGGTTTTTGTTGAAAGAGTTTGTGATTGTCACTGGACTACCTTAAAACAACTATCATGGAGAAACCGTATTTTCATGCTTTGTTTGGCAAAGTGGAGGATGTTACAGTATCATACGTTATCAAGATGCTTCGCCGCAGAACCGTCAGAGAAATCCGGATTAAGTTTGTGTGTTTGGCTCTTCTATCTTCCGTCCTGTTGCTTACAAACCTGAATATGAAAATTTCCAGAGAGTATGCTGAGGCATTGAAGATCTTGATAATTTGCGTATCCATGGAGTAAGCAATTAGGAGCTCAAAAGCAAATTTATATAGGACTAAGCAAAGTTAACCTCTTCTGTTTCGATAGTTGGTATATCTGGTACACGAGTGCGGTTGACCGAAAAGGATATTAACCGGCTAATTAATTTTTGTATAATGATGGTTGAGCAGATAACCGGGTAAGTGCAATTTGCTTATAGATATTAAAAGTGATAACCGGTTATAATATATCAGTTTGTGATATATTAGAAAAAGTAAACATAACGAAATTTTGTACTTAGCCGGTTTGTGGGTTAGTTAGGTTATCTATACAGGTGTAAAAGTGATGTTAGCATATCATATATCCAGTCAAACAATTAAAAATCCGGAAATACAATATGATTAATGGCTACTATTTTACGGTTAAACCTTTGTAAAACCGGTCACAATTTTTAAAATCCGAGATTACAAAACGGATTGTTATTACATATCTAAGTAATTATCTCACATTAACATTCGTTGTACACACTAAGACTAGATTTATGGCATGATTATAAAACAAATGAATCGTAATATACCTAAATTATAATTAAAGTTAATGATTTTTTAATCATATCACCATTACGATTCAGATGCATGTCTGAAAGTCAACTAAATTGACTAATAATGTACACCTAAAACTTTACTCTTGACGATTCTTAAGCACTTTACATAACAATATATTTACATTGATCATGGTTCTGATTTAAATTAGGATTAGGATTGTGTCATGCACGCGCCTATCGTAGCCGCATATTAAAATAATGAGAAACGATTCGATTTCAACTCGTTTACTGTTACAATCTGACACAAAATACACTCTTCCAGACAACCCTACGAACCTAGAATGCGTTAAAACGATGACGCCTAAATAGCAACTCACGCTCAGCCAGGACAATAAGGTAATATCACATACTTCCTATGACCATCTAACTAAATACGTAAGATTCCTGCATGGTTACCTAATATATTTTCTATCCGTTACTATGCAATGCAAATACTCTAACCTATATATGTTTATGTTACTTAATTACTTTGTGTAATCATCTAAGAAAATATATAGATATATATAAAAAATACTATCACTTTGAAAATATATATTTGTATTGTGTAAAATTATGTTTAAAATAAAAATATTTATTTTTCTAATATCAAGATCATTTGTGTGAACTTTTGTTTTTATGGAATCACATTATATACAAATATAATTTTTCATCTAAGAAGATGTAGATAAAAAAAAGTATTTTATTACTTCAAAAGTATATTTTTTGTTGCTTAAAGATATCTTTTAAATGGAATATTACTATTTTGTGAACTTTCCTTTTTTATGAAATCATATTATATATACATATATTTTCATTTTTAAATTATTTTTAAAACTTTAGAAATGTTTCCTTTTTATTTATATTGTTATTTGGAAAAATTTAAAAAGTAAAAAATATTATTTAAATGTACTTTTTTATTTCATTAGGGGTATCGTAGTAATCAACCACCATGAGAGTTAACGTGAGCGCGACACCTAAGAAAGTGACTTCTCAAATAATATTATAGAGATTACACATATTCTAACTCATAATTATTTTCAACTATTGATTTACCTAAAATATAACACAATTCAATAAGATAATATATTATCAAAGAACTTATATAAATATTTGGTTCCAATAAAAATTAAGTTAATAATTAATATATAGATATATATAGATATATATGTAAATATTATATTGTACATTAATTTTATATACATTGAAGTCTATCTTTAAATTTTCTTAATATTTCTAAACGTATTAATTTATTTTGTCAGTTGACATCCAAAACAAACTTAGCTGATGAATTTTAACGTTAAAAATCAAATTTTAACAATCCATGCATATCAGGTAATACAATTCATAAACAAAACTTCCTTTGTTGTCCAAAATTACCATGTCAAGAAATACATACACATAATCGCAATGTGAAAAGTACTACGAACAAATGGCAATCAATCTTTGCACAAGCTAAATTAGAGAAAACACAGCAAATGAAGGTCTTACACCCAAATTATTAATTCACATCCAAAGAAATTGTAACAGGTTGAATACATGTTGTAATGAAGAAGAAAATGAAATATAAATTTTGGTAGCTTATTTAAGATTCATTTTTACTGATTTTCAGTAATATGGTGGTGGAAATGTGTAATCAACGTTTGGAGAAAGAAAATAATAATGTGGCGATGCTAGAACTTATTAAGCTAGTGTCGTCTTTATTTATAAACTAAGTTAAGATCCGCGCCTTGCGTGGGATGAACATTATATAAATAAATTATTTTATATATTATATGTTTATAACATATTATGAAATAATAAATATATATTAAATAATTAAAAAGTCATTATCTACTACTTATATAATTAAATTGGTGCGAACAAAATAAATAATTTTTATAAATAAAAAAAATAGTTTTTCTATTTGATATGATATATAATTAAATTTAAATGATAGTAACATATATATGGTATAATTTTAATATTAATATTTATTAGATGATGCTTTTTGCTCATATTTTTTTATCATTTGTATATGTTATAGCAAAAAGTCTAACTTAGTGATAACAAAATTTTCACTGTGGAATTAATGGTTTAAGTAATTTATAATATTTTAAAAAATTAAGTTGTCAATATTTTTTCAATTTTACTATCAAAAAATGTTCAAAGTAAATTTCAAAATTAAGATATTTATGTATTTTTATATGGCATATAGTTTAATTTAAAATGATACATATATTTATATATCTTTTATTTTTGATACTTATTAAATGAGACTTTCAACTTATATTATTTTTTAATTATTTTATCATGTCATAACAAAAGTTTTAAATCATACTACCTCTGTTTTTAAAAGATGCATATTCTAGAATTTTTACATATACTAAGAAAACTCATTAAATATGCATTGTTTTTTGTGAATAACAATTTTCATAATTTTTAGCCAATAGAAATTCAATAAACACCATTAACTTTTTTGAAACTTAGAATTTTTCATAAAATCATACATTGAAAAAGTAAAAAATGTATCTTTTTGAAACAATTTTTTTTTCCATAACATACATCTTTTAGGAACAGAGAGAGTAGATCACAAAATTTGAATTGAAACTTTTAACACTTTTAGTAATTTATACTTGTTTTTAAAAATTCAAAATATAATATATAAATATTTTTTTTAATTTTTATTATATAATTACTATGATTGTTTAATTTATTTTAATAGCTTAAAATTAAACAAATATAATTATAATACACACTTATTTTTATCAAATCTTTATTATTCAAAATCATTAATTATCATATATACTTTAGCCACATTAGGCAATTCTGTAATCTTATTTAAGAAAATAATAAAGCACATTAATAATGTATTTATTGTGGTTTAATAAAAAAACTTATAATATATTTGGATGGACCAACCTATTTATCTAAGGATTCTAAGAATCATTCTAGTGATGACACGTGGCTACAAAAAAATGTTGCAATGTTTCTCAAATAATATATAGAGGATTTCTGGGGTCAGTTTTTATATACATTTTCTTATATTCCACTTATTTTATTCTCATACATTGTTATTTCTTATAGACTTATTGAGACTTATTGCTTTGTTACTATATGTACCTATATTTTAAAATATTTGCGTAGATGTAATATTCTAAACCACATCCGCGACTGATGATCAGAAATTTCTCATATTTTCTTAGTCGTTATTTTATCTATGTTTTAAATAGGGAAAATTTGGAGAAATACACATGAGTTTTTCATTTGAAAAGTATACCATTATTTAAGTTTTTTGAAAAATACACTTCTGTATAAATGAATTTACTAAATTATCCATACTGAATATTATTATCAATTTTCATCATCATAAATTATTTAATATTTAAATTAACAGTTTTAACAAAAATAAGATCGTTTTGAAAAAGAAATCTTAATAATATCTACACAATATCTTAAATTTTTATTTTTTTGGAAAAAGAGAGAAACAAGTGAGACATCATCTCTTCTTCTTCTCATGATCTTTTTATTCTGATCCATTTTGCCAACCATTTTTTCTCTATAGTTTTCTAGTTTATTCTTCCTCTGATTCAGAGGTTTGTTAATTTTTCACCCTTGTAATTACGTACTCAACACCATCTAAATCATTTTGATCAGTTGGGGAAGCCAATGATTTGATAGGATGAAGAATCATAATTGCATGGCTTCACAAACTCTGTCATCTCGTCATTACTAAAGAGCATCATAATATCGCCATCACTTCAGTGCTCCGGTGAAGAATAGATATAGCCAAAGAAATCTAATGGACATTTTTAATATTTAGGCTTTGAATGAGTGGCAGGAGAAACACAGGATAAATGCAGGAGAAAATCGCATGCAGATTGCTCTGCAACTGAAGCCCAATCAAAAAAAAAATTGCAGAAC
The DNA here is from genome assembly GCF_000309985.2 of Brassica rapa. Lineage (NCBI taxonomy): Eukaryota > Viridiplantae > Streptophyta > Magnoliopsida > Brassicales > Brassicaceae > Brassica > Brassica rapa. Next base: position 3,526,046 of record NC_024798.2, on the reverse strand, counting down.
AAATTATAATAATAAAAAATACATACCACTGCATGCAGTGCATGCAGAAGAAGATATGTGATAAAAAGGCTGTCCTGCACAAAATAAGAAAAATACGTTGGGGGAGTGCAGTGGGCCAATGCATGTGATTGTTACTTTCTTTTTTTATTTTTTTTATTTCCTTGTTTTGTCTATAAATTCTACAACTATCTCATTTCATTCTTTCACAAATCAAACAATCCTCTCTACAAGTAAGTTTTTTTTTTTTAATTTTTCGTTTTATATGAAAATTTTTGATAAATTTTTGTATTGTGTTTAACTAGTTTTTTCTATTTTTCAGGTTGTCTCATCCATTTATATCCACTAAAACAATTAAGAAATCAAGGTATATTTTCCATTTTGTTTCTTTAATGAGTTATGAAAATTTAAATTTGTTTAAAATAATTAAAATTCATATTTCATATTGTCTCATACACTTATATCCATAAAAACAATCAAAAATTAAGCTACAATTTTATTTTGATAATTATAATTTGTTAAAAATAAGTCAAAATGTATACTCAATCATACTTAGAAATGAATTAACTAATTCTTTAAAAATATATGATACAATTGCATGCATTTTAATCATCTACTTATATAAATATTTATTAGTTTAATGAATTTATAATGTTATTGATATTTCATGTATTCTCGTTTAATATATTTATATATTTAAATAATTATTGATATAATTAATTAATATTTTGAAACTATGAAATAATAATTGTTTTTCATTTTAAATGTACTATAAACACATGCATGCGTTTTATCTTGTGTTTAATTATTTTTTGAAGTGCTTCGAGCGACTGAATTGCTTGCTTGTGACTATATCAAGACTCCACCAACACAAGAACTAGCCGGGTTCCAGAACGACTACTAATGGGATGAGAGATATTGGCCTATTTTAGTGGTTTGGTTGGAGCTATGGATGGGAGTTCATGTTTGCGTTAAAGTGAAGCCTGAAGTTCAAGGAATGTATTGGAATCGACATACTATTACATACATCGTTTAAAATAATGGCGATATGTGATTTGAATATGTTATTCACATATGTTTGGAATGGAGCACCAGTTCATGTCATGATACACAGCAGTTCTCACAATGGCGCAAGACAATGATTCTAGTTTTCCTTTACCTCCAGTCGATAAGTACTATCTCGTTGACTCTGGCTATCCAAACAAACAAGGCTTTTTGGCTCCCTATAGGTCTTCACGAAATGGGGTTGTGAGGTATCATATGTCACAGTTCGAAAGTGGGTCCTCCTCCGAGAAACAACAAGAGTTATTTAATCGATATCATGCATCTTTGCGTTCTGTTATTGAGAGGACATTTGGAGTTTTGGAAGAAGAAATGGAGGATTCTTTGTGAATTTCCGAGATATGATATGCATGTTTCAGAAAAGAGTGGTCACAGCAACAATGGGATTACATAATTTTATTAGAAGTTCAAAATTTTCTGATGAAGATTTTTGTGCTGATACAATGACACATACAGAGATTCCGAATGCTACAACAATCTACGGCTGAAACAAATGATATGGAAAAGCGGAAACAGCACAAGGAAATTCATGGCAACTTAGAGAAATGATTGCAAAATACATTATGGGCAATAAAAAATGCTCCATGTTGATTTGTTTGTTGTAATTGTACTTTTTAATGTTTTAATTTTTATTTATTTAATAAAAATAATAATTAGGTTTTATATAATAATTTGTAATTTTAAATATTTAATTTAATAAATTTTTTGTTTAGCATTCAGTTAAATAAGCTAATTCGATAAATTAGTTAAACGAGTTTGATATGCATTTGATCTGCTTGATCTGCATTTGTTCTGCTTGATCTGCATTTGTTCTGTTTGATCTGCATTGTATATTTGATCTGCGTTTTTCTGATCTGCTTGCCATTCGTAGCCTTAACAACACATACGCTGCACATCATTGACATCCATACCAAATTTCTTATGTGTTTTCTGACATCCATACCAAATCTCTTATGTGTTTTCTCTCACATTTAGGTAGAACTTACTTGTCAGAAATGACTTTGTACCAAAAAAACAAAAATCATGATATTTTCTTTTTAATATCCTTGCTATATAAAATTTTAAATAGAAAAGTATATATTTTTTCAAACAAAGCTTTATCTAAACATAAATTTATGTAATAATTATATTAGGTTTCAAATTTATATTTTATTATTAAATATACAATTTGGAAAAATGTCTTTTCACATTTAACAATTGTAGTTTTCAAAAAATAAAAAGAAGGTGTATTTTTCAAAATTTAAACTATTTATAGAGTATTTTTCAAATTATCCCTTTTAAATATCATATTTTTGTCAAACAAATTATTTATAACAATTAACAAACAAAAAATCATTTTAACCAAACTCTTTGAAATTTTGTTTCTCAGAAAAAGTTGTGCACTTTTTATTTTTAAAAATGAAGGGGAAATTACCATGTATGACCAATCAAAATACCTTGTGTGATTGTAAATGCATGTGGTTGGCATAAAATTTAATATTATGACCAAACATATGATATTAGTCATATTAATTTAAAATATTTATATTTTCAGATGAAATCAAATGGAAATACATATTCGCCATGTGCAAAGGACTACAAACAAACCACAAGCACTCTTTGCACATATTAAATTAAAGAAAACACAACATATGAAGAAGGTATGAACCCAAATTATTAATCAACATTCCAAAGAAACTGAAACAACTTGCATACATGTTATATCAAGAAAAAAATATGAAATCAAATAAAACTCGGTAGCTTATTTAAAACTTGCATTTACTGCTTTTCAGTAATATGAAGGTGGTGGTGGAGACTTGTAGTCTACCTTAGGGGATGGTGAGTAATATGGTGGTGGTGGTGGAGAATTGTAGACATAAGGTGGTGGAGGAGATTTGTAATATACCTTAGGGGAAGGTGAGTAGTATGGTGGTGGAGGAGAACTGTAAACATATGGTGGTGGAGGAGATTTGTAGTATACTTTAGGAGATGGAGAGTAGTATGGTGGTGGTGGAGAACTGTAGACATATGGTGGTGGAGGAGATTTGTATATTATTTTTGGTGAAGGAGCATAGCATGGAGGAGGCGGTGGACAAACACATACATGTGGGTGTGGTGGCGACTTGTAGTGAACTTTAGGGGATGGTGAGTAGTATGGTTGTGGTGGAGAGCTATAGACATATGGTGGGGGTGGAGATTTGTAGTATACTTTAGGGGAAGGTGAGTAGTATGGTGGTGGTGGAGAGCTGTAAACATATGGTGGAGGAGGAGATTTGTAGTGTATTTTAGGTGAAGGTGAATAGTATGGTGGTGGAGGAGAACTATATACATATGGCGATGGAGGAGATTTGTATACGACTTTGGGAGATGGTGAGTAATATGGTGGCGGTGGAGAACTGTATACATATGGTGGTGGAGGAGACTTGTACTCTACCTTAGGAGATGGAGAGTAGTATGGTGGTGGTGGTGGTGGAGAACTGTAAACATATGGTGGAGGAGGAGACTTGTATTCAACCTTAGGAGATGGTGAGTAATATGGTGGTGGTGGAGAATTGTAAACGTATGGTGGTGGAGGAGACTTGTAATCAACTATAGGGGATGGTGAGTAGTATGGGGGTGGTGGTGGGGAACTGTAGACATATGGTGGTGGAGGAGACTTGTACTCAACTTTTGGGGATGGTGAGTAATATGGTGGTGGTGGTGGGGAACTGTAAACATATGGTGGGGGAGGAGACTTGTACTCAACTTTCGGGGATGGTGAGTAGTATGGTGGTGGTGGTGGAGAACTGTAAACATATGGTGGTGGAGGAGACTTATACTCTACCTTAGGAGATGGAGAGTAGTATGGTGGTGGTGGTGGGGAACTGTAGACATATGGTGGAGGAGGAGACTTGTATTCAACCTTAGGAGATGGTGAGTAGTATGGAGGTGGTGGTGGAGAACTGTAAACATATGGTAGTGGAGGAGACTTGTACTCAACTTTAGGAGATGGTGAGTAGTATGGTGGAGGTGGTGGGGAACTGTAGACATAGGGTGGTGGAGGAGACTTGTACTCAACTTTAGGAGATGGTGAGTAGTATGGTGGTGGCGGTGGGGAACTGTAGACATACGGTGGTGGAGAAGACTTGTACTCAACTTTCGGAGATGGTGAGTAGTACGGTGGTGGTGGTGGGGAACTGTAAACATATGGTGGTGGTGGAGACTTATAGTCTACTTTTGGTGATGGAGAGTAGTAAGGAGGTGGTGGTGGAGAACTGTAAACATACGGTGGTGGTGGAGACTTATACTCTACCTTAGGAGATGGTGAATAATATGGTGGTGGTGGAGAAATGTAAACATATGGTGGAGGAGGAGACTTGTACTCAACCTTTGGCGACGGTGAGTAATGTGGTGGTGGTGGAGGAGAAGTGTATACATACGGTGGTGGAGGAGACTTGTAGTCAACTTTTGGTGATGGGGAATAGTATGTTGGTGGTGGTGATGGAGAATTGTAAACATTTGGTAGTGGAGGAGTGTTGTATTCTACCTTTGGAGATGGTGAATATGACGGGAGTGGTGGCAAGCTATATGTACTTGTTTCATACGCAGCAACCATATTTGCCATGATGATAACGCCTAGAGCGTAAATGAGATGGGCTGAAGTCCCCATCCTAGAAGAAGATCTCATTGTGATTGTGTTTTTCTCCAAACGCCTAACTACGTTGGTTAGTTTTACTTGTTTTGGTTTGTGTTGTAAGAAATGAGGTCCTGGGTTATATAGAAAAGCTTTTCTCTACGTCCAACAAAATCGTGGAGGCATGTCTACACGATTCTAATTTGATGAGACGTGCAGGAATGTTCAGAGAACGTCAACGAGCGCAACTTTCTATTTTTAATGACAAGTTCGAGAAGAATTGTGTACATCATGGAAGCATCATTTGGTTCATTGAGCTAGTGTCTTTATTTTTTAATTTCTATGGTCAGTTTGTATATCTATTTTTGATATCCCCCTGACTTATTCTCATATGTTGGCATGTTAGACAAACTCAAACTCCTTTATTTTATTTTATTTTGTGCAAAAAACTCAAACTCCTTTATGTTTGATAAAAAAAGATCTGGACGATTTATTTCCCTATACGGATAATATACCACATATCTAAGTATTATGTTTTAGGTAAAGAAACACATGAGACATGTTTCATTCTTTATCATCCAAATATGTCGCAGTTTGTCTCTGCGTGTGTGCGCGTTGTGCCGTCTCAAATTATTTATAAGCTTTCTTCAAAATATTTATGGGCTCTATTCAAAAAATATAACAGTATTTAACGGTAATAAAATAGTTTTTAAAGTTTGTAGCTTTATTTTATATATATTTAACGTCTTGTTTGAAGTTATAAGTTCTAAATTTAGAAATATATCTTAAAAATAAAGTTTTAGACCATAATTTATATATTTATTTTCAAAATGTTTTAGTTTTTATTTTTATGTTTAGACTTGGACCATGTTCGATTGCTTCACTTGGTCATGCTATTACTGGTGTGTGCTTTATTAGAGCATATTGAGTAGCAAAAGTATGCTCAAATGTTATCTCTTGTTTAATAGCCTCTTTTCATTATACTCTGTAAAAGTTATTTACAAGTGTTATAAGAGTATGCTAAATCTTGACTCGTGCGTCTACACGGATATTTGCTTTAATTTGTAAGAACATTATAAATTCATAATAATTGGTAATTTTTAGATTTTAAAAATTATGGTCCCGTTAAATATTATTGTTTGACTATTATTGTATTTGTAATACGAATAAAGGAATACTAATACGTTCATATATTATTTTTTGTTTCATTTTTTATTTGATACTAGAGCCGGGATCCGTGCTTCGCGCGGATAATATGTTTTATTAAAGTAACTTTTTATATTTTTGTAGTTTTAAGTATCAGATATTGGAAGTTAAGTTTTGTTCGTTGTAGAATTAACCATAGAGTTTTTGTTTGAATGCGATGTGGTGATCAGTTTCTGTTTTCTAAACAATAGTAAGTTTGAAAAATATATGGTTGTTTGCATTAAAGTGTAAATTTTAAAACAGTTGACTGGTGTCGGTTTCCGTCTTGTGGTTTGATCCCATGTGGAGGTATGCCATCAGGCTTATGATAACAGTTTATTCCTCTTTTGAAAGTGTTGTATGATATCTATGTCGTTGTCAAAGTAAAAGCGCGATCCTGGTGTGGTTGTGAGTGATAGTTTCCCTGAAAAGTGAAATATTTGTAAGCATTTAGTTAGACATAAACTTTATGTTTAGTTGATTACCTTCATGTAACCTTGGAATGATACTTGTGATGATTACGATTTGGTTTTTCCTGGTAGATATGCGATTTAACTCCCTGAAATTAGCCGCCTCATTGTCCCATATAGTTAGACGGACCAATTTGGATCTACAAAAAATTATTGTATTATATATATTTATTGCTTAACGGAATCCAATGATGATTTTTGTATTTGTGTTGTGGTTATATAAATCATTTCCTTGGATGAGGCATATGCGGCCAACAACATCTGTGGGAATAATTTGTTTTTAGCGACAAAAATAGAGAATTTATTTGTGTGATAGGTATGGGTTTTTTTTTTGACCTGGGAGGAAGTTGGTTGCACTTGATAAGTTGATCAACTGGGGATAGCGTTGGGGCCGGAAAATGTATGAAGGAATCGGTGGAATGTTTTTTTGAATCAGTGTTATAATTGTTGACTCATTGATATTGATTATGTATGGTTGAACGGTAAGCTTGTACCGTCGGTTATTGGGAAGAAGATTAAAATATCTAATGTGATAAATTTTTCCTTCCTCGAACTGTTGGTACATTGTGTCAGACGTAGAAATAGGCACCCGCCTTCCATTTTTTGTTCCTGTTGAGTGGTTAAAAGCAATTATTTGAAATGTTGTTGGAATTATTAAAAGTAAGTATTTTTTAGACAAACCTAGATGTCAAGACAAATGAAAGTTGTTCCTAGGAAAGCATTTTTATTTGTGTGATTTGTGATGGACCACATCCTAATGATCCTAGCGACAATTGGTTACGGTCCGAGGTTGTCGCTCCACTTGTTGTGAACTTTGGCTAGAATTACAAAAAGATAAATTGAAAACAAAAATAGAGAAAAATTGCAATTAAAAAATCAAGTAAAACAATTATTTAAAAAATTGTATTTTGAAAACGTATAATCTAAGACTATTACTTAATAGTTTTTTTATTTTTTTAATGTTTTTTAATGTTTTTTAATTAAATTTTATATATCTAGGGTATAAGAGTCATTTTTCTATTAAATGAAACATTTTGGTCATTCTATCAAAACTTTCCTTCTTTATCACAATTTTTTTTGTTTGTTTTTTAAACATATTATAAACAAATAAAATTTAATATATATGGAAATAAAATTTTGGTTGTATAGGGTTTTTCGAGTTTTTGGTGGTGCTGGAAAATAATTGGTCATTGTGACTTTAATCGTTTTAAAATATAAAGAAAGTTTTAAAATATACAATTAATATATGTTTTTTGTATGGTTTAAAACTAATAATATGTAAATAATGAAGAATATATTAAAACTAAATATATATATATATAAAACCAAATTTATGATAAACATGGTCAAACGGTTCATAATTTGTATGTTAAATTAAAAAACATCTTCTAGATAAAAGGAAAATCTACATTTGTATTTGTGCAATAAATAAAAAAGGGAAATAATATGAAAATCTTCTTTGCAAACAATAGAGTGTATTAACAACTTGTATATTTTGTTTATTAGAGTTTTGGATAAATAATTAATATTTCAATAATAATAATGTTTTTCTTCAAAAATGGTAATATTTAAATTGAAGATGCGATGAAGAGGAAGAGAATCACGATGAGATGGAGTCGGTGATTAGGGGGGTTAGGGTGAGGATGAATGATATTTAGTTTTTAGAGAATTATATGTTTTAGGGCTTTTAGTATTAATGGGTTATGGATTATGTTTTACAGCCTTTAGTATATGAGTAATAATGGGTTAGGGCCTTAGTATCTGAGTAATAATGGGCTGTTAAAATGGAATGTTGAGAATGGTGTAAATGGACTCCGAAATTTAGTAATAATGGGCTGCAAAGGTTGGTCTTTCAAGCCCAGTTCAGGATGACATGGCAGATTGGTTGGTTCTCAATTTTTTTGCTCATGTGGCACCTCTTAAAAAGCTTCAATTTAGCTGCTTTTATATAGTGGAATTGTAACCCAAATATTATAGATATTTCTAGTATTGTATATCTAATTCTATTTCGGTGGTCCATTAAAAAATTAGAAAGAAGGTTTACTCAATCTATTAGCTCCTTTGTATTGTATTTTTTATATATATTGAAAATAATTTTATAATGGTTATTGGAAAATACATTAGTAAAAATCAATTTTTAAATAATGTATATTGTTGAATCAATTTTTGTTTTGAATTTTGTTTAATGATTAATTTAGACATTATATGTTTTTAGTTAATTAGATTGGACCTGTTATACAAAAAATTTATTAGATCGAGTCATTTTCGTATATTTTAAATCTGGTCCAAACATATAATTTATATAAATATAGTGGACTTCAATTTTTTTAATAACATAAGCTCATTATTATTTTATAATATACTGCTATCCATATTTTCAAACAATATTATATTTATTTTTAATTATGTTATTCTTGTTTCCAAACATTCCCAAAGATAATATCGCAAAAATATGTTGTTATTTTTTTTTCATGTCACTATTAAATATCATATATGTGTCATCATATAATTAATCGTGTTTTTTACCTACCATCATATAAGTAATAATATAATCAATAGTATTTTATATGTACCATCATATAAATAATCATATATATTATATTTTTAAAACTTAATATGAAATATAAAAATCATAATTTATGTTGGTGTTTGAAATTGCTTTGTATTGTATTTTTATTAAATATATTTAAAATATTTTTATAATGGTTATAAAAAACATTTTAGTAAAATAAATTTTTGGATATATGTAATCAATTTTTGATATAAATTAATTTTAAATTAATATTTAGATTTGATATATGTATATAAAATTTAAATTTTGTTTTATGATTATTTTAGACATATGTTTTAAGGTAATTAAATTGGGCCAGCCATTTTCGCATATGTTAATGTTGGCCTATATATATAGTTTTCATAATATAATAAATTTCTAATTTTTCTTGATAACATCAACCTATTTTTGTTTTTAATATATTGCTATCCATGGTTCTAAACAACACAAAAAAAAATTTTAACTGCTATTTATGTTGCCAAACACAAGTTTAAAATACTTTTACTTTAATAAGATATAACGAAATCGTAGATTGTCATTGTCAATTCATTTATTTTTTACAAAAAAAGATAAAATCATGTGTTATTTAAGATGTGATAGCGTCAGTGATAAAACGTCATAGTTGTAAGTTTATATAAATTTTATTGAAATATTCAGTTGTTGAATCCTAAAACTGGTTATCTAGCCTTAGGATCTTAATCAACCAATGAATAGAGTTTAAGGGTAAACTATTAAGCTGTATGCTAAAGAGAAATACAAAATAGAATGAACTCATAGTCGGAATGCTTAGCTCGTCGTCAATAGCTATTTCTCCATTTCTTTCTCTCGCTTGCTCTCTATGTGTTTTGTTTTCTTTCTTAATTGAATGCTCTTCTAAATATATAGTCTTGTTTCTCTTTCTTCTGTCTTGCAGTGGCTATGTCAAGGAATCGGTTTGGCAATCATCATCACGCTATTACTTACGTAGGCTGGAGTAGTTGACGCTCGGCTACGATCGGCGGTTAGTGCAGCCTAGAGTTTAGGCTACTGTTCTCTGTTTGTTTGCGTACGCCGAAGGTTTATTGATCAATCAGGTCGGTCTTCGTTATTGGGCCTTCGTCCAAACAAAGATTCAACTCGCGAACGGGCCGAAGGCCCATCCTCCAACATCGGTTTCTTTTTGTTATGTATAAGTTGTTATGGTGTTTAGAGCTTTTACTCTGTATCAGGAAAGAAAACTATGGTGGACTAACTTCATATTCCGTTTGAACTTTTCTTTACTACGCCGATGATGTGTGTTGCAAAGGAACACATATAAATAGATAGTCAGCAAAAGTTGCTTCCAGTTGTTCAAGTTTGTTGCATTTGATAACATATCGTGAGAATGCATTTGTGTTCACGAAGGTCTTGTACTCTGCCTCCATTTAAGAATCTGGTAGGTCTGCTCAGTATTTTTGTCCCACCCTGAAGAGGATTTTGTGACGTAAACGTTTGTTGAGCCGGTAAATAATGTCAATATACAAAGCTATACTTTTTGGTTCAAAAGACTCAAGTTTGTATTGATCAAATCTGTAACAAATTGTGGAAGTCCTTTTGGCCTAATTATTGATAAAATGTTCTGTAAATGCATTTATACCAAAATATTTGAGGCCTGAGCCAAAAAAATCTGTTTATTATTAGGACTAATAATTAGTTCTATATACATCCCTTATATATACGAAGCGCGAGTCGTCTAGCCAATCAGATATTGCCACGCATAGATTTTTAGAAAAAAGTTTAAAAGTCAATTGACATGTGGAAAAGTTTTTAAAACCAATAAAAAAAACAATTGAATTTTATCCGACATTTGGGAAAATTTTATTAAAAAAAATTCTCCTATTTTTCTGCAATGTACATCTTCAACTACCTATTTTCTATATTTTCTAAAAAAACTCACGTTAACTTATATTTTTTGAAACTATTTTATTATCTCTTATACTAATTAATCTACTTTCATCTATATATTGTATCTCTGACACAAGCATTGTATCTTCAAAGATGAAACTCTAAATTTTGACATTTGATGATCAATCATTCAAGGTTAGTGTTTCTCTAAATTGTACCCAGGGCAAAGCTTTACATTAAACAAACAATCATTGCATTACTGCATCGCGTCTACATCACATCATTTTTATTTTTTTGAAAAAAGTCTACAACGCATCATCAAAAAGAAAAATTAAGTGTTCCATTGTTATCGATCTTAGTTTTGCTGCAACAATAATATAAGTTCATGTTTTATGAAGGATTATTTTCACCCATGTGAATCCATAATCAAATATTATTATTATCTTTTCTACGCTTATTAATATGAATTTAGATATCAATTTTTCTAAATTGATATTTGGAGGATATAAACAGCTTGAAAGAGAGTTTTTACCGAGCAGAGATTATCTATGTACCAAGAACGCAGAACAAGAAGGCGGATAGCTTAGCCCGTAGCGCTAGGAAAGAAACGTCTTTTGTAGTTCACATGGATCAAGATCTCCCAGTTTGGTTCACAGAATCTATATGAGTCTGTAAAGTTTGACAAAAAAAAAATATCAATTTTTCTGTGTTTCAAAAAAAAAATATCAATTTTTCTACAAGCTTTTGTCAATTATATTTTAAAAGATTCTTTTATATTTGCTATAAATTAATTTAACAGTAAAAAGAGAGAAACATGGATAACTTACCCACGTTTTATCACACAAACTAATTTCCTAATTATTCTTAACTTACCACCATCATCGAACGATCAACTATGAAGTTAGTTTACATTTTGTTTTTTGAACAATGTTAGTTTATATATTATTATTCTCTTTATCTTTTTCACCAACGTTTCATTTCTCATTTTTTTCACCTTCGTTTCTCATTTTTTTCACCTTCGTTTGATCACTTTCTCTCTTTTCACCATCGCCAATTTTGAAACACTCTGATGCAGGTTTATGTTTTGTTTTCTATCAATTTTCTTAGAATAATTTTTTTCTTCTTCTCTAATACATAATCCTTTCTCTCTTTCTGCACAACTTAGGTTGAAGATGCCATTGGAGTCTACTCTTATTTACCAGCTCAATTCATCTAAAAAGAATAGAAAATCAGAGCGAGGTCTCTCGGATTTGGGAGTACTATCCCAAACATAAACTTGAAGTTCTCCACCTCTGCCGAAGGACTCCGCCGTGCTCTTGACCGCTTGATTCGGGACCGGTTTCTCTCTTATCCATCGCCAGACTCCTCTCCGTCACTGCTGCAGTTCTACTTCTCGTACATTAGGCCTCCTTGAGGAGCTCGCTTGAGTTTGGTTGTTGTTTTTGTTTCTTTACTTTCTGCATAATAAGTTGTTCGCAACATTTAAAAATCGAAAATGGTATAAATTTAATATTTTACCAAAAAAAAAAAACTTGAAGTTGTTCTCGGGATAAAAGTAAAGGATTGGAGGCTCAATACAGTTTATTATACATAGGAGAATTATATATACACACGTACAAAGTAGGGTAAAACGTATTCTACTGTATTTACAATATAGTCCTTATACTCTTTACTAACACGCCCCCTCAAGATGGCGGTAGTTGACGAACGCCAATCTTGATGCGCAAGTCTTGAAATCGCGTCCTAGGGAGAGGTTTCGTGAGACCATCTGCGAGCTGATCGTGAGTCGAAACATGTGCTACACGAAGGCACCCTTGCTGTATCTGTCCTCGAACAAAGTGATAGTCTAGAGCAAGATGTTTCATTCGGGAATGGAACACAGGATTGGCGCAGAGGTAAGTGGCACCAATATTATCACAGTATATCGTCGGTGTAGTCTTCGTGTGGATCCCTAGCTCGTGAAGAAGAGAGGTGATCCAGCGGAGTTCGGCTGCTGTATTAGCAACCGAACGATACTCTGCTTCCGTAGAAGATCGGGCAACTCCATTTTGCTTCTTGGACGTCCATGAAATGGGTTGATTACCAAGATAAACAATGTATGCATTTGTGGAGACATAATCATCGGAGTCACCTGCCCAGTCTGCGTCGGAGAAGGCATGAAGGACAGGCTGGCGTTGTTTCTGGAGATAAATGCCATGGCTTAATGTTCCAGATAAGTAGCGCAGAACGCGTTTGACCGCTTGCCAGTGATCAGTCGTAGGAATATGCATAAACTGAGAAAGTTTGTTGACAGCATAAGAGATATCTGGACGCGTAAGAGCGAGGTATTGAAGACTACCTACAATGCGTCGATATTCATGAGGATCAGCCAGAGGTGTCCCAGACTTAATAGAGAGCTTCGGCGATGACGGGAGCGGCGTAGCAGCAGGCTTAGCATTAAGCATGTTAGCCTTGGTTAGAAGATCAGTAATATACTTCCGCTGCATAAGATGTAGCCCTCGAGAGGTGCGGATTGCTTCAACTCCAAGAAAATAACCAAGATTGCCCATGTCTTTGATGGAGAACTTCCGAGCAATAGCGTCAATGATCTGCTGAACAAGAGTAGAGGAGCTTCCTGTAACAAGTATGTCGTCAACATACACCAATAAATAAACATAATCGCCATTATGCTTAAGAATAAAGAGAGATGCGTCTGCTAAAGAGTTTCGGAAGCCAGTCGTTGTGAGGAATGTCTTGAGTTCCGAGTACCAAGCTCTGGGAGCTTGTTTGAGGCCGTAGAGGGCTTTGCGCAGACGACACACATGTGTTGGTTTGTTCGGATCATGGAACCCAGGGGGTTGAGACATGAAGACTTCCTCATTCAGGTGACCTTGGAGAAATGCCGTATTGACGTCAATTTGACGCACAGGCCAATCACAGTTCACTGCAAGACCAAGAATGATACGAATAGTTGTAGACTTGATGACATGGCTGAATGTATCTGTGTAGTCAAGGCCAGGCTTTTGATGATACCCTTTAGCAACAATCCTCGCTTTGTACTTATCAATCGTACCATCAGGATGATATTTGATTGTAAATACCCAGCGGCAGCCAACAATATTCATTGTTGCAGTTGCAACTTCCAGATCCCAAGTATGGTTCTCATTGGTGGAATTAAATTCGGAACTCATAGCTGCACGCCAATGTGCATGTTTCATAGCTTGCTGCCAGGTTGTTGGGATCCAGTGAGGGTCACATTGGAGCTGAACAGAGTTGTTGTACTTTGTTGTTGGTTTGAGGATGTTATTACGAGAGTGTGTGGTCATAGGATGACGCGGGGGAGCTGCAGCAGGCGGTGGAGCTGCAGCAGGCTGTGGCGGAGCCGAGACAGTGTCCAAGGGTGACTGGGAGATCGGAGCAGTTGTTGCTGGTGGTGCAACTGTAACCGGTGCAACTGTAACCGGTGCCAAAGGGACAGAGACAGTCGGTGGAGATGATGCAACATCATGTGCGGAGGACTGAGCTGATGTAGGAGTCGACGTGTGCGACTGCTGAGGCATAGGTGGAGTTTCTGAGCGCAAAGGTACAGTGCTCGCAGCCGGCGGAGAAGAATGTATGAGTGGCGAAGTTGCAAGGATGAAGGTATGAGGTTGGAAGGGATTTGGCGGGTCGGTTGGAATAGGTTCAGGAGCTGGTTTTGGTTTAGTGAGAGAGGGATATGGGAACTGGGTTTCATTGAACCGTACATGTCGAGTAGTATAGATACGGTTGGTTGTGGGGTCTAAGCAATAATAGGCACTTTGGGTCAGGGAATAGCCTATAAAGACACACGGTAGGGATCGATTTTCTAGCTTGTTGTGGGCATATGGTCTCAGCCAGGGATAAGCAAGACAGCCAAAAGTGCGAAGCTTAGCATAGTTTGGGACTTGGTTGAAAAGCTTTTGGTAAGGTGATTGGTTGGCTAGGATTTTGGTAGGCATACGGTTAATAAGAAAAACTGCAGTAGCAAATGCACAGGGCCAGAGAGTGAGAGGCATCTGCGCTTTGGATAAGAGGGAGAGGCCAGTCTCGACGATATGTCTGTGTTTCCTTTCAGAGAGACCATTATGTTCAGGAGTATGGGGAGGGGTGGTTAGGTGAGAGATTCCAGAAGTGGCCAGGTAAGATCGGAGAGCAATATATTCGCCCCCATTGTCTGTGTAGAGGGTTTGAATTTTGGTTTGGAATCTGTTTTCAACAAGAGGCTTGAATAAGATGAATATATCTTTGACTTGGGATTTTGCAGTAAGAGGGTATAACCACGTATAACGTGTATAGTGGTCAACAAAGAGAAGATAATATTTGAAATTGTCTGAGGAAAGAACAGGGGATTGCCAAACATCTGAAAATATATATTGTAGAGGTTGAGAAGATTTGATTGAACTTGTTTGAAAGGGAAGCTTATGAATTTTATTGAGAAGACAATCATTGCAAGGAGAAACATAAACAGAGTTTGAAAGACATGGTAAAGAAAACTGAGAAACAATGGTTTGAAGAATAGATGGTGAAGGGTGTCCGAGGCGAAGATGCCATTGGGCTAGGGTGGCCTTTGTGTCTGGGTAAGTGGCGTGGGCAGTGGGTTTGGTTGACGCAGACATAGGCCACTCATACAATTCATTCTTCGTTCGGCCTTGAAGCAACTGGACCCCCGTGCTGAGATCCTTCACCTGAAAAGAAGCCGGAAAGAATTCCACAGAAACTTGATTAGCATTGCAAAGCCGGTAAACAGATATCAAGTTCTTATCAACAACAGGTACACAAAGAATATCTTTAAGTTTGAGAGATTTTGATGGAGTAGGGACCGAAGCTGAAACAATATGTGTGATCTGTAACCCCGAGCCATCTGCAATAGCGACCTCATCTCCGCCATGGTATGGTTGGTGCAGCGCCAAGTTGTTCAAGTCAGATGTGAGGTGATGAGTAGCCCCACTATCAAGCAACCAAGGAGCTGTGTTGTAGGGAAATGAGCTGGCAAGGTTTGCTTGCGGCTGATAGTTGGAGCTGCCTCCTTGTGATAACGCTAGCGCTTGTGTCTGCAGTTGCGAGCACCTCCGTGCACTATGGCCGAAAACACCACATATCTGGCATTTTCCTTGGTAGCCTCGTGGAGTGTTTGGATTGGAGGTTGGTTGAAAATGTTGCTGCTGCCAATTTTGATGTCCACCACCACGGTATCCACCACGCTTGTAGTGTTTGTTGTTGTTGCTGACAGTACCCCTCGGGTTCGTGTAGTGAGCGGAGACAGGTGTGGGAAGCAGAGGAGCCTGCTTCGACTTGAGCTTAGTCTCGAAATTAATGAGCTTCTCGTGGAGCTCCAGGATGGAGGGTGCAGAATCGCGACCTTCAACCTGATCAACCAAGGTCTTGTAATCATCAGGAAGACCCCCAAGAATTGCTTCAACCTGATCTTCAAGATCCTCTGCTTTCCCTAAAAGAGCAAGTTGATCAAAGATGGCCGTTAGTCCTTGGACATACTCACTGATCGATTTGTCACCCTTCGTAGCAGCTTTGAGTTGTTGTTGGAGTTGTTTGTAATGGCCTCGGCTAGGCTTAGCATATGTGTCCGACAGAGTACTCCAGATCTCAGTCGACGTGTTCGTGGAGGAGAGGATCGGCTGCAGCGTTGTGGTGATAGCACCAAGAAGAGCACTATAGATCAAGCGATCTTGTCGCTTCCATAGGTTGTAGGCCGGATTCGTCGCAACGCCGGCGTCTGTGGTGATCGTGGGGGAGGGGATGACGATCGAACCATCAATATGACCAGAGAGGTCATAACCTTCGAGAAGAGCGTGGATCTGGCGACTCCACATCAGGAAATTCGAGGCTGTGAGCTTTGTTACATTGGACATGTTAACATTGATGATGGTGTTTGGGTTGTTGGTGATGGTAATGGTTTCAGATGTGTGTGATGTAGCCGACATGATGAAGTTTTTGAGAAGGAGGGGAAAAGAAAATTTGAAGTGAAGAAGACGTAAAAGGTTTAGGTCAGATCAAGGCTCTGATACCATAAAGGATTGGAGGCTCAATACAGTTTATTATACATAGGAGAAGTATATATACACACGTACAAAGTAGGGTAAAACGTATTCTACTGTATTTACAATATAGTCCTTATACTCTTTACTAACAAAAAGCTATCCTTGTAGATAAAAAGGTACGTACACTTTGATGAAAAGATATACACTTTAAATTTCAAAAAATTGATACACGTTTAATCATAATAACTGTTATGCAAATTATCACTTTGTCATTTTACATCTTAGTTCTGTTAATCGATTTACATTTTTTTCAAAAACAAAAAAACGTTAATCAATTTACATTCATGTTTCATTCTGTTATATACTGCTAAGATACATGTGATTTCCTTAAATATTTCTTTTTGTTACTAGATTTGCAGATTTATCTGCAGATGAAGATAGTAGCACTCAAAGGGAAAATAGTTGTTCTAAAACTATTTGGATTAGTCTTTTAGTTTCTTTAGTTACGTGTATTGTTTTGTTGCTAAAGTCAATTATTTTGTTTTTGTCAATATATAATTCCAAAATAACAACACTTAACTATAATTGATTTAGTACATGTAACTCTTAAGCATTGAGTCTTGACTACATATGTAAATGTAATTTTTTTCTTTCTTCTAATAAAAAGCATTTTATTTTATTTTGCAGCATATAAATAAAGGAATTAGCCATCCGCGCGGGCAAATATCTAGTAATATAATAGTTTGTTATAAAATTATTATATAATAATTATAATAATGTATTATAAAATAGTTGAAAATATGTATACAACTTTTTAGAAAGAATATCATTATCATGATATTCCTAAAGTAGAAAAATATTTTTTATCTTAAAGAAGTTAAGTTTTGGAAGAATTTATTTGAAAAGGATATATTTTACAAAATATAACTTTTAAATAGCATTAAAATACTGTAATAATATGATATAATAAAAATATTTTAATACTGAATAAGAGTTCGAGCTATATTTTCAAAATGTGAGACTAGTTGTTGATTAATTTTTAATTTGATAAATACTGTAACATCTATCGATTTTGAGCACTGTCTAACGGAATTGATTTTCCTTTTTTAGAATTGACATGTTTAGCTTTGGTTTCGCATATAACTTTTTTAACACAGCATTAAATCGAAGATACCCGGTCCTTATTATGTCGGTTCGGTTCAATTTCTTTTCTTTCTTTATAATTTCTATTTAAGTTGAATTGTTTAATTGTAAAACGACTTGTTTTAGGCTGTGTTTCGATTTACGTTAGTTAGGCATGAATGAGTGTTCATAGGGGTGGACATTTTATCTGATATCCGAACCCGTATCCGAATCCGACCTGAAAAACTCAAACCAAAATCCAAACCGAACGGGTATTGAATTTAGAGAAATTGGATATCCGAACCCGAATGGATAATATATGAGTCCGAATGAATATCTAAAGATAACCGATCATATGAATATTTGACCTTATATTTCTAATTTATTTTTCTAATTTTATTCAAAATATTTTATATTAATTATGCGCATGGCTCAAAATCAGATAATATATATATATATAATTATGGACAAATCTTTTGCTACTCACTTAAAATATATATCGAGCACTTGTTTCTTAAATTAACAAAAAATTCATCTAATTAAAATTTTAAAATAACAACTAAATTATTGTCTTTACATTTTAAAAGTTTTATATTCAAACCTATTAATAGTTTAATCTATTAAAGAATATAAAACCAGTTAAGTTAAAGTATATGTTTTAAATACAAAAAAATTAAATCAACGAAGAACTTAATTTTTCTTTCAAAATCTAAATATCCGAACCCGACCCGAAATAACTGAAGCCGAACTTAAAATACCTGAAATGTAGAAATACTTGAACAGGTTTTATATGTCTATACCAAAATTTCCACGAAAATCTGAAATATCTGATCCAAACCAGAACGGAGGTATCAGAACGCTCGTCCCTAAGTGTTTGTATGCATACATAAAAGGAAAATTATCTTAAATTGCTATTTTTAAGTTTTTGTCACAATAATAGTCCTCAAGAAAGAAGATGACCAAAATAACTAATTTTTATTTTAAAATTATTAATATTTATTTTTTTTAAATTTGAAAGTTTATTCTCAAAACTCCACCCATTAACTCTAAATCCTAAATTTAGATTAGTTAATCGTAGAATATAAATGTATTTTTAGCCTTTAATAAAAAAAAATTGGTCCTTTTTATCTTTGAAAGCTATTTTTGTAAAAATAAACTAAAAAACTACCTTACAAAACTTTTCCACAAAAATATAAACCAATAAAAAATAAAATACAAAAAAAAATAAAAATAATGAAAAAACTACTTCGCACATAGGCTACTTAAGATCACACGTACTCTGTCAAGTCAATTTGTTATTGGGCTTTAAAAAGCCCACTAATTGACAGATTATGCTCTTATTTAATCGAAATAAACCGACTCATCGGTATAGGCAGCCGATTGATTAAGGGGCTGTTTGTTTCACCATTTGTCATCTCCATCCAAATGATTCATTTGTATGATCTATTCAAATGATCCATTCAGATTTTTGTGATTGTTTGTTTGTTCATCCACATGGCTCATCTAGATGAATCATCTAAATGGATTTTATGTTTGTTTTTTTATTTTCATTTCCATTCAAATGAGTTTAGTAAACAAATCACCAAAATACCCTTGTATTGGTTTAATCATATGTTTGATATTAATTTTAACTATAGTGCATTTAATTATTGAGTTTAATATATTTACATTAGAATTATTTCAAAATTAACGTTCATTTTTGCGGTTTGGGCGGAAAAAAAAATTTTTGGTTTTAGCGAGAAAAGCACATTTTTCGGTTATGGCGGAAAAACACAATTTTTCGGTTCTGGCGGGAAAACGAGATTTTTTTTGTTTTGGCGAGAAAACACGTTTTTTGCGGTTTTGGCGGAAAATGACGTTTTTGGCGGGAAAACGCGTTTTTTTGCGGTTTTGAAGGGAAACACGTTTTTGCGATTTTCGCGGGAAAACAGAATTTTTCGGTTTTGGCGAGAAAACGAGATCTTTCGTTATTGGTGGGAAAACGCGTTTTGCGGTTTTGGCGAAAAAATATATTTTTGCGGTTTTGGCGGGAAACGCGTTTTTGCGGTTTTAGCGGGAAAACGCGTTTTTTGCGGTTTTGGCGGGAAAACGCGTTTTTGCCGTTTTAGCAGAAAAACACATTTTTGCGGTTTTGGCGGGAAAACGCGTTTTTTGCGGTTTTGGCGGGAAAACGCGTTTTTGCCGTTTTAGCAGAAAAACACATTTTTGCGGTTTTGGCGGGAAAACACGTTTTTGCGGTTTTGGCAGGGAAACACGTTTTTGCGGTTTTAGCGGAAAAACACGTTTTTGCGGTTTTGGGGGGGGGGAAACACGTTTTTGCGGTTTTGGCGGGAAAATACGTTTTTGGCAGGAAAACGCGTTTTTGCGGTTTTGGCGGGGAAACACGTTTTTTGGCGGAAAAACGCGTTTTTGCAGTTTTGGTCGGAAAACGAGATTTTTCGGTTTTGGTGGGAAAACGAGATTTTTCGGTTTTAACGGGAAAACTCGTTTTTTGTTTTGGTGGAAAAATACGTTTTTTGCAGTTTTGACGGGAAAACGTGTTTTTGCAATTTTGGCGAGAAATTACGTTTTTGGGGTTTTGGCGTGAAAAAATAGTTTTTAGGTTTTCGCGGAAAAACGTATTTTTGTAGTTTTGTCAGTTTTCGTATGTGACAAAAATGATATTATGTTTAGGTTTGTAATTTGTGAATTACATTAGGGGCATAATAGACATTATAGCATTTTGAATGAACCATCTCCATTCAAATGATCCAAATTGGTTCAGCTGAATGGACTTTAAAATTAAGCCTAAACTAGATTTTGACCCGCACGCCCGTGCGGATCTATTTTTTTTTTAAAAAATATGATGATATTTGCTTCTTATGTCACTATTTAGGGTTGAGTAAAAAACTTGAATTCGAAGATTCAAACCGATCTTAATCCGAATAAGTAGTACTAAATCCGAACCATAATTGATTAAATATCTGAATTATTCAAAATTTTGGTATTTGAATAATTGAAACCTAATCCGATCCGAACCGAATTATTTTGGGTATCCAAAATAGATTTATATACTTATATATATGATACTTTTAAGTTCGCATAAATGCTTGAAAATATATACAAATAATTAAACGTAAATATCTTAAATAGTTAAAAAAATACTCAAAACTCTAAAAATACTTAAATAATTATTAATTCTCTATCCAAATATTTAAACCAAAGCTATTTAAATTGGTTATCCAAATCAGAACCAAATCTTCAAAGATCTGAACTGAACACGAAATCCCAAAAAGACCCGAAAACGAATCCGAACGTCCACCCCTAATCACTATTATATATATCCTATATGTGTTATCATAGGTTACAAAATATGTGTTATCATATAACTAATCGTATTTTATACGTACCATCAAATAAGTTTTCTTATAATTAATAATATTTTATACGTACAATCATATAAATAATCACATATTATATTTTAAAACTTAATGTGAAATATAAAACCATAATTTAAGTTGGTGTTTGAAATTGGATTTTGTATTGTATTTTTATTATATATATTTAAAAAAATTATAATAGTTATTGGAAAATATGTTAGTAAAAATCAAATTTTGAATATATGTATATTTTTGAATGAATTTTTGATATAAATTAATTTTAAATTATTATTTTGATTTGAATATATATATCAAGTAACATAGATCCATTACTTTTTAATATAATGTAATGGACTTTCAATTTTTTTTAATAGCATAAGCCCATTATTGTTTTTTCTAATTTATTGCTATCCATGTTTCCAAACAGTACTATTTTTTAACTACTATTCATATTGTCAAACAATCCCAATGTGTACTTCAACTTTAATAATATAGATTTCCAAAAGTCATCCAGATGATCTATCTGAATGAGTTGCACTTTTAGTGTCTAAACAAACAAAACTCTCATCTTCATCCAAATGACTCATTCAAATGGAGAAACAAACAGGCCCTAACAGTCCGATTAAGTTCACAGATTTGGTGTTAACGGAAACGGAGGAGGGGGATTAAACGGAGTTTTAAGGTGACTTGGGCCGTACTACTTTTAAAACTTACAAAAAGGTTTACGTAAACCCTAATCCCTCTCTGCTTCGGCGTTCTCTCACCATCTCTCGATCACTCTATCAAGTTTTCTCCTTTCGCATCTCTCAGGTTTGTCTCCAATTGATAACTCTCTCTTGTTGTTCGTAACTCATTTAGAGATCTGAAAAAGAACCCAACTTTACATGGATTATGTCTGTATTGATTTTGATTTCTCGTTGATAGATGCATGTAATAAAAAAAAACGAAACTTTACATGAATTTGATTTGCTCATCAGCTTTTTTGTTATACTACTACACAGGCTTAAATGGAAGATTCTTCTACAGAACCCACACAGGAGGAAGTCTCTGAGAAGGACCATGATGCGTTCACTGTTGTTATTGGAAGCAAGAGATCAGTGCTTGAAGGAGAAGGCACATCTGATGCTAATGTTAAAGATATAACCGTTGAGTCTTTTTCAGTATCTGTTCGAGGTAAAGTGCTTCTGAAGAACGCAACTGTGAAGATCTCTCATGGGAAAAAGTATGGATTGGTGGGTTCTAACGGAACGGGGAAGTCTACACTGTTGAAGCTATTAGCTTGGAGGAAGATTCCTGTTCCCAAGAATATCGATCTTCTTTACGTTGAGCAAGAGGTGGTTGCTGATGAAAAGACTGCTTTGCAAGTAGTTGTGTCTGCTAAGGAAGAGTTGGTTAAGCTGCGAGAAGAAGCTGAAGCTCTGCAGAACTCAGATGGTGATTGTGGAGAACAGCTTGTTGAGTTGTATGAGAGGCTACAGGTCTTGGGTTCAGACGCTGCTGAAGCACAGGCTTCCAAGATTCTTGCCGGGTTAGGTTTCACAAAAGAGATGCAAGTGCGTGCAACTGAGTCGTTCAGTGGTGGCTGGAGGATGAGGATATCGTTAGCTAGAGCTCTCTTTGTGCAACCGTCTCTTTTGCTGTTGGATGAACCAACCAACCATCTGGACTTGAGAGCTGTTCTGTGGTTGGAGGAGTACTTGTGTCTCTGGAAGAAGACGTTGGTTGTTGTTTCACATGACAGGGACTTCCTCAACACTGTCTGCACCGATATAATACAGTTGCATGAGCAGAAACTCCACTTGTATCACGGTAACTACGATAGTTTCGAAAATGGATATGAGCAGCGACGCAAGGAGATGAACAAGAAGTTTGAGATTTACGAGAAACAGGTTAAAGCAGCTAAGAGATCTGGAGACCGTGCTCAACAGGAGAAGGTAAAGGACAAGGCCAAGTTTGCTGCCAAGAAAGAAGCATCCAAGAGGAAGGCGGTGGATGAAGATGGCCCAGCACCTGAAGCTCCTAAGAAGGACAAAGGTTATAGCGTGGAGTTTCATTTTCCAGAACCAACCGAGCTCACTCCTCCTCTTCTGCAGCTGCTTGAGGTTAGCTTCTGCTACCCTGACAGGCCAGATTTCAAGCTCTCTGATGTGGATGTAGGTATAGATATGGGCACACGGGTCGCTATAGTTGGGCCTAACGGAGCTGGGAAGTCTACTCTTTTGAATCTTCTTGCTGGTGACTTGGTTCCAACCGAGGGTGAAGTGAGTAGAAGCCAAAAGCTGAGGATTGGCAGATACTCTCAGCACTTTGTTGACTTGTTAACAATGGGTGAAACACCGGTTGAGTATCTTCTCCGTCTTCATCCTAACCCTCACCTAGAGGGAAGTGCCATAAACTCACAAGAGGCGGTGCGTGCAAAGCTAGGCAAGTTTGGGCTACCAGGTGACAACCACATAACTCCAATAGTCAACCTGTCTGGTGGACAAAAAGCTAGAGTTGTGTTCGCCTCAATCTCAATGTCCAAGCCACACATTTTGCTTCTTGACGAGCCTACGAATCACTTAGACATGCAGAGTATAGATGCGTTGGCAGATGCATTAGATGAGTTCAGTGGAGGAGTTGTGCTGGTGAGTCATGACTCGAGGCTCATATCACGTGTGTGTGAGGATGAGGAGAAGAGTCAGATTTGGGTTGTGGAAGATGGAACAGTGTCTTTCTTTGACGGCACGTTTGAAGAGTACAAAGAAGAACTCCAAATACAAATCAGAGAAGAGGTTGATGAGTGATGTTTTGTTGTTGGCTTCTAAAGTTAAAACTCAGACTCATTTTATATTCATAACAGACTTGAAAAGTATTGGACAAATTGTTTTTAGACATTGGCATGAGACCATACTCGTTTTCCCCATGTTACATATCCGATCTTAGTATTTGTGGGAAAGAAAGGAGAAGCTGTGTTTCATTTTTTTCTCATAAGTCTGTTTCATTAGCGCATAGTTAACAACAAAGATTCCTTTAGTTTAGTTGACTGTCTGAAAATTTTCATGAGAGCTTTATAAGCAACAAAGATCCCTTTGATTTAGTTGTCCCAACAAAAGAGAGATCAGTCACTTGAAACTCTCTTCAGATGTAAGATCACCTAACACTAACATCTTCCTCAAACTTACTAGCAACAGCCTCAAGTTCTGAACATAAATGGTTTACATGAATGTGGCAAGGAAAGTATCGTTTGTAAAGTATTTACAAAATACAACTCTGAACATGAATGGTTTAGACAAGCATTTAGTTATTGGATTCTTTGTGTCTAAAATACCAACTTTATTCATGCAAACTGAACTAAGCTTTAAACGATCAATAGAGAGATTGTTTTGTGTTGTTACTTTAAGGCTAAATAAGTTGTTGAAGAATTTATTCTATGGTCAATCTTAAAAGAAACTAGGACAAAACTATGATCTTAGGCTGAGCTAATCTCAACAGTAATAAAAAACTGGTAATTAAATTGGTTTATTTGACAGAAAACAACAAGAGTATGCAAAGAAGAAGCATAAGAGTTCAAATTAACTCATGTACACCTGAAGATGTCCAATTAAAGGCAACACTAAAAAAGGAAAGGAAAAGCAGTCCAAGACTTAACAAACACTGACATGATAAGCTACTAACTAGCCGATCAAACAACCTTAGTCCTTAGGAAACAAATCACTCATTGGTGGTTTTGTTGATGAGAGACTTGTGGATGTGAGGGATCACACCACCTCCGGCAATGGTTCCTTTGATGAGCGTGTCAAGCTCCTCATCTCCTCTGATTGCCAACTGCAAATGCCTTGGAGTTATCCTCTTCACTTTCAGATCCTTGCTTGCGTTTCCAGCCAACTCAAGAACTTCTGCAGTCAGGTACTCTAGAATCGAAGCAGTGTACACAGCAGCAGTGGCACCAACTCTTCCGTGTGCTGAAACCCTGGTCTTGAGTTGCCTATGGATACGACCCACTGGAAACTGAAATGAGAAAAGAAGCAGCATCCAAAGTGAGCCATTATACAATAACATAAAGAGAGCCTTCAACAATATAAGACCCATCTACAATATGTATGGCTATGCACAACAGTAAATATCATAACAGAGCAGAAGACGTTACCAACAAGTCTGTACACTGATTTACAAAGTAAAGAACCTTTATCTGCTAAAGAGCTTCATTCATCTAGTTGTCCTAGACTTATCACAGGCTTATATGTTATTATCATCACAAGGGCACTTCTATGATGAATTCAAGCAACATCCGTTTCCAGGAAGATAATCAAATGAAAAGCTCTAGAATTTAGAAATAGTGTGCTTTTGACAGTACACAACAAACAGTTTCATTACACAACAGACAGTTTCATTACAATCAAATAAAGACAGCCTCCTATCTAACAATTTGTATGGCTATGCACAACATAAAAATATCATAACAGAGCAGAAGATGCATGGTACACTGATTTTGTCATTGATATTTCTTATGAGGCAAACAAAGTAAACAACCTTTTCTCTGCTAAGAGCTTTATTCATGTAATTGTCCTAACACTTATCGCAACCTTCTATGTCATTATCATCACAAAAGCATTTCATGAATTCAACAAAAATCAAGCACACAGTTAAATGAAAAGCTTTAGAATTTAGAAATAGTGTCTTTTGAGTACACAACAAACAGTTTCATTATAATTGTATAACCTTCAGATCTAATTCCAAACCAGACCTCACGAGTACACAAAGTAAGCTTCAGGGTCATAAAGTCTATGAGGCATTTTAAGATACTAGTTAGAAAATTTGGGGGGGCTCCAAACATATGACTAAACAGCAATGCACAACCAGTAACCACAACAGCCACACGAAACTATCAATAAGATTTTGCAGAATATCTCTTTACTAACTAAGTCAAACATCTGAAACACATAAGACATTGCAAAGGAAACAACTTTACTATTCAAATCACAAGAGAAAAGACTCTAATACCCTGCAAACACCACTCTTCTCAACTCCAATAAGAGTCAAAGGACTCGAATTTCAAGAACACACATCTACGCAAGTAACACATAGCAAAGGAAACAACTTTATCTGATACCCTGCAAACACCACTCTTCTCGAGTCCAATAACAGTCAAAAAGGATTCGAATTTCAAGAAACCCAATAAGCTAGGGTTCGAGGGGGATCACCTGAATACCAGCACGAGCAGATCGAGAGATGGGTTTCATCTTGCCCTTGTCTTTGTCCTTGTTAGCAGCCATCGTCTTCGCAGCCACGAGCCCTTTCCCTCCCTTGCCTGCCATGTTCCCCTCGCGATTTGGTGTTCCCTCACTTCTTAGATCCTACCAAGCAAATCCCCTTAGAAAAATTCAGATCTATTGAATCTAGAAGAAGACTATACATTAAACAACACGAGATCTAAAGGGTTTTGGTTGAGAATCGTAAACAGATCCCAGATCGTAGAGAGAGAGAGAGAGAGAGAGAGAGAGAGAGAGAAGTACCTGAGACGAGAGGCAACGAAACGGAATCTGGCTGCGTTGAATGGGGTGGGGGGTTTTAAAGTTGGAAGTTTGGTGGGAGTTTTGAAATATTTTAAAAAGCTTGGGGGGAACTTTATTAAAAGACTTGGCGGTTAAAGTTTTGGGTGAATTGGTTTAAAACCCTAAAAAAATGAAAATACCTATGATGTGACTAGTTTGTGTCTATGGAAAAAAGTATAACATTGTGGGATTTAAGGTATTTGGTTAATTAGGGTAAAAGTCTAGTGTATGGGGTGCAATTTCCCTAAAGTTTTTGCTTTGGGGTTTTCTAGATATTTGTGCTTACACCCTCTCTTTCTTAGAAAAGTTTTAAAGCGCTACCGTTATATCATTCCTATCAAAATATTCCCAAGTCAATTGCATATCTAAGATTCTTTTCCAAATTAAAATCCGGATATTTTCATTTTAAGATCTATACATCCCAATCCAGATTCTTTAAATGTATAAAATCATCTTATTCCTAAAAATATTTTTAAAAAATAGTAAAATATTATATAATTTTTCTTTTACATTTGAATTCAAATATTAATGAGTATTTGAATAGTGCAAAATAGAGCAAACTTAAATGAGTAATGGAAATGTTTTGGTGATTTTGTATTCGTAATGAATAAGTTGTTAAATATTTTGTAATTTATAGTTGTTTCGGCTCATAGGCTAAGAATTCAGAGACTGTGAATAAGACTTCACGTCAGATTGTTTTTCGTTGATGTTTTACAGTATTTCAATAATCTAGTTCATGTCTGTGTGGTGGAACATGAAGACATGTTCGATCGTTTGGTCGGTCCGATTACGAAATCTGCTTTGGAGAATTTCTTCTATGGTTAGGTCACCCTCTTACCACAAGTTTGCGTTTCACATCAAAATATCTCTTAAATCAATATGACCCCTGTGTTTATCTTCTTACACTTGATGATTTGCATTTGGTTGTGATCGCAGCTTATGGACCTTGGGCATTCTACATATACCTAAACGTCATCATGGACGCACCACCACCACCACCACTAACTAGGCATGTTTGTTTCTAACGCTGAGATTTCTAATTAGGCAATCCTAGCTCAGAGAAATTAATTTAAGTAACAGATCATGACATGCTTTCGTTTGTGCCTAATTATCCTAAATTCATATTTCTAGTTAGCTACTTTAGAACACAAGCATTAATAACAACTAGGTGACCGGCCCGCACCCTGTGAAGACATAAGAACATGATCGGCCCGCACCTTGTGTTCTCTCTCGGTCTATACCTCACGAGAGGGAACACAGTAACGTCAGTATGAAGAGACAGATATTGTGTGTATGTTGATGACAAAAAAAAATAAATAAATATTGTGTAAATGTATAATTGCAGCGTCACAAAATATTTTGTTTGTTTACGAAGATACTTTCATTCAAAAAATGGAATAAATAGTGTATAGTTTTAGAAGTAACAGATTTTATATTATCATTAATTAGAATTGTATTGTATATGTTTCGTAATTCTTTATTTTAGGTGAATAATATTTTTTTTTCATAAATAATAAACAAACATTTATGTAGACATATTAAAAGAAAATATAATAAAAATCAAAATATTATCCATAAATAATATATATTATGAAGTACATTTCTCGATAAAGAAAGCAAATTCAATTAGAAACTTGCAAAAAATTAAATAAATTTTGTAAGCAATTTGACGGGTTAACATTATTTGATAGATTTATAAATTTCTAAATTTTATTGAACATGAAATAATATTAAATTGACATACCATCATCGGTCTCCTAACTCATCACAACCCATCTAGCAAATACAAAAAATAAATAACTGCAACAGTTTATTTATTTTAAAATTTGTATTTGAAAAAAAAGTAGATTAAAATTCTGTACCGTGACTACGAAATATTCTGAAAAACTTTTTTGTAGACAACATTCAATATTTTTGTCTGCGGCTTCCCTTCTTTACCAGTTATTAGAATTTTTAATCCAGATCTCGACTTAACTCTTGAAAGTGCAACTTTGCCTTGCATTTTGTAAGCATTTTATAAATTATTTTAAAATTATGATAAATTTATTCTTTAAACAACGATAAATAATTTACAAATAATATTAATAAACATTTTTGAATTTTGTAATATTTAAAATAGTTATTATATAATTATATTCGAACACAATTCATCAAGTAGAGTATAAAACTATTATAATGATCTTATATAAAATTTCGTTCATTTTATTTTATAGTTTATAAATATTAAAAGTAATAAATAAAACATTATTAATCTTTCTATAATTTCGAGAATTAGTTTCCATAAATTGTTATTTGTAATATCCGTTAGATTATATGGCAAGTGATGTTAAATGATTTTAGACTTATCTTAAATTTTTTGATCTAAATTAAATAAATAAAAATTAAAACGATCGACCAATCAAATTATAACAATTTATTGAAACTTCACCTATGAACCCCAATCTGCGATAGATCAGTCCACGAGATTCACACAAAAAATCTAAATCCCTTACAGGTTGGGTTACTTAAACGTAGATTTGTCAATTTGACATATATGCACCATGTTGGTAAGTTGACCACGATTATTGGTGGAACTAATATCCGGTATAATAAAAAAAGGTAGCTGGTTCGATTATTAATTTTCTAGGTTTTTTGACTGCTTTGAAAATGACCTCAGGAATTAAATAAAAAATGCATAATGCTAGCTTACTTATAAGATAGTATATTCAACAAAAAAAATGATATAAGATAGTATTACTAAATGATACTATGTAATACTTTCCATGGACTATATTCAACAAAAAAAAAAAAAGTAATAAAGAACCTCTTCAATAACTGCTTTAACTTGGCGAAGCTTCTCAGCATGTTCAAGGTCTTCTGGATCACTATCACTCTCACGACCTGGTCTACATATAAAAAAAGGAAGACTATATTATCGTTACCAGTATTCAACACATGGAAATGATAGATCAGGCATGCTTTTTGGAGAAAAGACACAAAGAGTTGAGTTCATGGTTCTACCTTGTACGGGGAACTAACATTCTTGTTGCATCTAATAGGTCTTGCAACTGGACTGCACTTTTTAGTTTTGTCTACAAAAAGAAAAAAAAAATATAAAATGAATCAAGGCTCTGATAAAAGATGGATGACAGAAAAGCTGGAGCCTCTCACACCTCAGCTCTTGGCTTTCCACCATTGTACTTCAGCATCAGGTTTAACAGTTTCTCCTCTGTAACATTTAGTTTCAGTTTCTGTTTTGATGTTCGATCGCCACTGTCATCTAATAACAAAATTTTAACAGATAGAAGTATAGAAGAGATAAAGGTGATTTATATGCTAAGAAAACATATTGTCGAATAACAGCAATGACACAATGTAGCTCTTCTGAGTTCCCATTGCCTTGGCGGGTTAGTCTTTTATTAGGCTGTACATGTTTATTGAACTTCCAAGGCAAAGTGGGTGGCAGAGTCGATGAAAGATGAGGAGCCTTTGCGTCTAAACACATTTTTCTTAGCACACAAGCAGCATCGTCGTAATACATTAATAGTATGAGAGGAGAGATTTGTGAATAATACTTTAAAGAATGAAAAGAGAATGTTTGTATTTTAAGACCTTGGGTATCTCTTATATATATACAGTCGATTTATTTCTCATATTAATGACGCATAATATTTTGCACAATAAATAATGAAATCGTTTAAAGAAAGATATTAAATGTGTATTGTCAAAAAATGATTTGCATATGATATGATTTTAACTTGCGCAAGTAAACCATATTAGAAAGGTAAGTTATTAAAAACAAACAATCTAATTAGAAACATTAAAATATTTTATAAGCAATGCAATAAATATGATATCAACATACGCAAGTTTACCGTTTGAATAATAAGGAAAGTTTTTAATCTATACTATTAAAAGGAAAGCAATCTTAAAAAATCTACTTATAACAGGTTGTTAGATCTTTCACTAGATTATTAATATTTTGGTCTTATCTTAAATTTATACTAACAATAGATTACTATATATTTCTTTAACAATGATTTAATCAATTTAATAGTTGATATAACTAGATTTCCTAAATTTTCTAAGATTTACCTTAAATAAAATATTTTAAATTTTTGTGACATGAATAACTAAACAGTTTTTATATTTCTTGAATAAAAAAATCAAAAATCAAAAATCGAATCGAAACCGAACTAAAACCCTAAAAAAAAACTGAATCGAAACCGAACACGTAGCTTTAAACATATTAGTGAATTAACAAACAATAAGTTTATCAATAAAAAAATCCCGCGCTTTTAAGCGCGGGTCAAAATCTAGTATTTGTCTTAATTCTAAATCTTGCCCAAGGGTAAACTAAATCGATAATATTTAATGATTTCAACTTGCGCAAGTAATCCATATTGTGAATAAGTGATTTGCATATTTAATGATTTCAACTTGCGCAAGTAATCCATATTAGAAATGTAAGTTATTAAAAACAAATTTTGTCAATAAGTTATTTGAATATTTAATGATTTCAACTTGCACAAATAATCCATATTAGAAATGTAAGTTATTAAAAACAAACAACCTAATTAGTAGGGGTGGGCACTTTACCCGATATCCGAAGTGGCACCCGAATCCGATCCGAAAATGCATGTCAAGTTTTTTATTAAAAAAATTAACAAAAAGTTACATCCAAATTTTTTTTAAAATAACTAAATTAATGTCTTTTTAGTTTTAAATTTTTATGTCCAAATCTATTAACCATTCAATCTATTAAAAATAAAAAAATTAGTTAACTGAAAGTTATATTTTTAAATATAAGAAACTTGAGAAATGAAAATTTTAATTCTTTTTTCAAAATCTAAATATCCGAACCCGATCTGAAATAACCGAATCCGAACTAAAAATACCCGAACCCGACCCGAAGTACAGAAATACCCGAACGGGTTCTACACCTCTATACTGAAATACTCGAAAATCCAAAATACCTGATCCGAACCCGAACGGGTACCCGAACGCCCACCCCTACTAACTAGAAACATTAAAATATTTTCTAAGCAAATGTAATTAATATGATATCAACATGCGCAAGTTTACTGTTTGAATAATAAGGAAAGTTTTTAATATTTGTCTTCGTTCTAAATCAGGCTAAACTAAATCGATAATTATTATCCCCTAGCTATATATGGGCTTAACGAAATCGACAATAGTTTTGGGCTTGTCTACATAAGCGATTGATTAAAATAAATGAAAAATAAAATTCAAAAAAATCAACCAATAGAATTATAACAATTTTTCTGAGAGGCTCTATATTAATGCCATGTCAGCAGAAATCACTAAAGTGACTTCTCTTTTAATGTATAGGAGGATTTCTATAAAGAAAATAGTGTATCTATATTTTGAGCTAATCCTTTGTAATCTTACTTTTAACCTTAAATCTAACAAGAGTAACTACTCATGACATAGCAAAAGATCAAACATTACATAAGTTCAAATATATAACATTTTCATTAAAAATCTTTTGGAAATACTTCTCGGAATACTTAAATTTTCTGCTTAAAATTTAAGCGGAAAACTCAAACTTTAAGTGAAAATTGAAAATTTAAACTTCGTGAAAGTTAAAAGGTATACCTTATGATGTAAGAACACACATTAAATCACATGACTTGATATTTTTGAAGTTATTTAACACTTTTTAAAGTTAAAAAACATATCTTGAAGTTAATTAAAACTCTTGAAAATATTTTTTTTATAAAAACTAACGGATCTCATAAGACTTCTTAATAAGTCTTCTTAGATTAGCTAGAAACATTAATAAACATGAATGCTGGTAACCTCATAACTATCATCAATTAAGTTATGAATTTCATTCAGGAGCCACAATATTAACTAATATACATGAATTAACAAAAATTATTAAAAAAATATTTCAATTTTAGAGAAAGTGAAAATTTTTAAAAATTGACTTAGGTCTGTTTTGTTTTTGTTAAGAAGAAAAAGTTGGAAGACTTCTATTCTCTAGAAAACACACATAAAGTCAATTGCAAAACTAACTTATGCATTGACCAGAAGACTTTCATAGAAGCCTTCTCCGCTGAGAAGACTACATAAGTCTTCTACGCGAACAGATCTGAAAAAATTCAAAGATCATTCTTAGATCCGGTGAAGTTTATGTTTACCTTATCCAATCACACATAATTTCTTAATGAAAGTTACCCACTCATTCTTGACCAACACTACAAGAAAAGAGATAGATAGCATCACTTATAAGGTGATAACACCAAGTCATGTTTCTTGTAGTGCAAGAATCATGAACGTGAAGAATTCTAATAAGCTTATAAATTTTGAAACAAGTTGAGATAGTTGGATGAACTAAGAAAGTAAGTGAAAGGGAAACGGTTTGTGTGTGTAAGAAAAAAAGAATATGAAGATGTTGGTGTTGGTGTTGATTTTAGTTGCATTTAGAGCTTGAAATTCGTTGTTTATGGTTGTTGGTATATTGATGACAACGACAATGTTGTAAATAGAAGAGGAAGATGAGTATGTTTGAGTAAAAAACGTTTTGAAAGAAAAATAAGGGAATGACATTTTCGTGAATAATTCGAACTTATGCAATGAATAGAGCATATTAAAGTTATATAAAATTATGAGTTAGTTTTGTATTTTACTTTTTGTTTCGTGACATTTTTGTAAAATGTCCTTTAATTTAACCTGTAAAAAGTAACCACTAAGCTATTTACTCCAGCAAAATACTATACGTTTCCACATATTTAGTCAAAGAATCTAAATTAATATATATTTAGAACATTTTCTCTTTAATATAGATATTTAGGGATCAGGGATGTATATATATATATATTCTGAAATCATCCGATCATTTAACTACTTTCTTTTTTCAAAGGTTGTAAGAAATAGCACTTTTGTGATAATTTTTTGATATACCATGTTTTTTTTATTTTTAAATATATTATTTTATGCATGCTCATAGGTTTATTTATAAAAACTAAAACTTCATTACATTTATAAATGAAAATTGTATTAAAAAAATTATATTAGGAATATTATAAAAATAGTTATTAAATTTTAGTTATGAAGACGGGAAAAGTCTGTAAATGTTCATCAACTAATGTATATATATTAAAAAGGTTTATAAATATTCATAAACCAGTTTCTAAAAAGGATAATTTAAAATGATTAAACACTATTTTCTCAATAGTTTCTGAAAACAGTATCTTCAAAGTATAGTATTTCTCTGGGAAAAATCGAAGTTTATAATTCTAAAACATTTCTAGACTAGCAAAACGGAAGTATATACATTTTTAGGAAAATATTTTCATTTAATTTAGAAAATGGATACATTGTTCCTTACTGAGGCCTTACAAAGAACAAAAAAAAAACAAGAAAGAAATAGAACTGTAGAATTGCTCGAGAGACTAGTATGGGAAGTATATGTAGATAGTAGACAATAGACATAGTCTAGTCACATGCTGTTACGGAACCCAGGTTTGGCCGTGTGGAGAGTCGTGCTTAGAGGCTTTTGAAAAAGGCATTCGCCTAGGGCCCCCAAATTTTGTAGAAATTTTAGGATCCCAAATTACAAAAAAAAAATACTTTTACATGGTAATTAACATATTCTATTAGTTAGATTTTTATTTATTTGAATTTAAATTGGACTTCTCTTTAAAGTAACTAGGTTTGTAATCATTTTTGCTATATTTTAAATAAAACTATAAAGATTCTACTTCTAAAAAACTGTAAATATTTGATCATATTAGTCTTTTCTTTTATATGCTATGAGTTAGATTTATTTTATATATTTATGATAATTTGATAAAGAAAATATAATATTTTCAATATATAGTTCATTATAGTTAATTTAAATGCTAAGATTTACATTTTTGACAGCTACCAACATTTCAATCAAAAATTTATATCTTTGTATTTATATTATAAATTTATACTTTTTGTTCATGATTTAAAATTTTATTTTATAAAATTTTGGTGAAGAAAAATTAGAAAACGTTTATGTAATAATTCAAAACTTTTGAGTGTTATATATATATATATATTATTAAAAATATTTCATGTAAAATATATTTTTGAACTCGCCTCGGGCCTCCGAAAACCTTCGCACGGTACTGGCCGTGTGCTTCTGAAAAAAAACAACTGAACCACATTGTGGACCATGTCGTTTTTCCTCAAGCCAATTCTAATGGATAGTTGAACGCATACACAGGTAATTTTAGGATCCATATTCGTGTCGTTCCAATCATGCGGTGGAGGGAGACTCATAATTTTCCTATGCCAGTTGTTCACAATCAGACTTCACCATCATACATAACCAATAACAATTCAAAATTATGCACGTCCTGACGTCCAAGAAACTGAGTCACCCAAGGAAGTAAAAAATAAATAAACCAAATGGGTCCTCTTCAATTTGTCATTAAAAATTTGAAAGTGGCTCGTTGACGTTCTCTCAACGTTCCTGCACGTCTCATACTAGCATCGTGTAGACATGCCTCCACGATTTAGTTTGATGGAGACAGAAACAGGGAGGTAGAGCTGGATTTAGAGAAAAACTTTGCTATATAAACGAACGACCCCATTTCTTACAACACAAACCAAAACGAGAAAAACTAACCAACGTAAAGCGTTGGTAGAGAAAAGGCAAATCACAATGAGATCTTCCTCTAGGATGGGGCCTTCAGCCCATCCCATTTACGCTCTAGGTGTTATCATCATGGCAACAATGGTTGCAGCGTATGAACCACTCACGTATAGCTTGCCTCCTCTCCCATCGTATTCACCATCTCCGAAAGTAGAATACAATACTCCTCCTCTGCCGAATGTCTACAATTCTCCATCACCACCACCATACTACTCTCCATCGCCAAAGGTAGACTATAAGTCTCCTCCACCACCATATGTCTACACTTCTCCTCCACCACCACCATATTATTCACCGGCACCAAAGGCTGAGTACAAATCTCCTCCACCACCATATGTCTATAGTTCTCCACCACCACCACCATACTACTCACCATCTCCAAAGGTTGAGTACAAATCTCCTCCACCACCATATGTTTACAGCTCTCCACCACCACCTCCTTACTACTCCCCATCCCCAAAGGTTGACTATAAATCCCCTCCACCACCATATGTTTACAGCTCTCCACCACCACCACCATACTACTCACCATCTCCAAAGGTTGAGTACAAATCTCCTCCACCACCGTATGTTTACAGCTCTCCACCACCACCACCATACTACTCACCATCTCCAAAGGTTGAGTACAAATCTCCTCCACCACCATATGTCTACAGCTCCCCACCACCACCACCATACTACTCACCATCTCCAAAGGTTGAGTACAAATCTCCTCCACCACCGTATGTCTACAGCTCCCCACCACCACCTCCATACTACTCTCCATTACCAAAGGTAGATTACAAGTCACCTCCACCACCATATGTCTACAGCTCTCCACCACCACCATACTACTCACCATCTCCAAAGGTTGAGTACAAATCTCCTCCACCACCATATGTCTACAGCTCTCCACCACCACCACCATACTACTCACCCTCTCCTAAGGTTGAGTACAAATCTCCTCCACCACCGTATGTCTACAGCTCTCCACCACCACCACCATACTATTCCCCTTCCCCTAAGGTTGAGTACAAGTCTCCTCCACCACCGTATGTCTACAGCTCCCCACCACCACCATACTATTCACCATCTCCTAAAGTTGAATACAAATCTCCTCCACCACCGTACGTCTACAACTCTCCTCCACCACCACCATATTACTCACCATCTCCTAAAGTAGACTATAAGTCTCCACCACCACCATATGTTTACCGTTCTCCACCGCCACCATACTACTCTCCATCTCCTAAAGTAGACTACAAATCTCCCCCACCACCATATGTCTACAGTTCCCCACCACCACCTCCATATTACTCACCATCGCCAAAGGTTGAGTACAAGTCTCCTCCTCCACCATATGTCTACAGTTCTCCACCACCACCATATTATTCACCATCTCCTAAGGTTGTGTACAAATCTCCTCCACCACCATATGTTTACAGTTCTCCTCCACCACCATACTATTCACCTTCTCCAAAGGTACACTACAAGTCTCCTCCACCACCATATGTGTACAGTTCTCCACCACCGCCACCATATTACTCACCATCACCTAAGGTTGAATACAAGTCTCCTCCTCCACCATATGTCTACAGTTCTCCACCACCACCATATTATTCACCATCTCCTAAGGTTGTATACAAATCTCCTCCACCACCATATGTTTACAATTCACCTCCACCACCCTACTATTCACCTTCTCCGAACGTACACTACAAGTCTCCTCCACCACCATATGTTTACAGTTCTCCACCACCACCATACCACTCACCTTCCCCTAAAGTACACTACAAATCTCCTCCACCACCATATGTCTACAGCTCTCCACCACCACCATACTACTCACCATCTCCTAAAGTTCACTACAAATCACCACCACACCCACATGTGTGTGTATGTCCACCACCTCCTCCATGCTATTCCCCTTCACCAAAAATAATATACAAATCTCCTCCACCACCATATGTCTACAACTCTCCACCACCACCATACTATTCACCTTCCCCTAAGGTGTACTATAAGTCTCCACCACCACCATATGTTTACAGTTCTCCACCACCACCATACTACTCACCTTCCCCTAAGGTGTACTACAAGTCTCCTCCACCACCATATGTTTACAGTTCCCCACCACCACCACCATACTACTCGCCGTCACCTAAGGTAGAATACAAATCTCCACCGCCACCATATGTTTACAGTTCTCCCCCACCACCATACTACTCACCTTCTCCTAAGGTGTACTACAAGTCTCCTCCACCACCATATGTTTACAGTTCTCCACCACCACCATATTACTCACCTTCCCCTAAGGTGTCCTACAAGTCTCCTCCACCACCATATGTTTACACCTCCCCACCACCACCACCATACTACTCACCTTCTCCTAAGGTTGAGTACAAGTCTCCTCCACCACCGTATGTCTACAGCTCTCCACCACCACCATACTATTCCCCTTCCCCTAAGGTTGAGTACAAGTCTCCTCCACCACCGTATGTCTACAGCTCCCCACCACCACCATACTATTCACCTTCTCCTAAAGTTGAATACAAATCTCCTCCACCACCGTACGTCTACAGCTCTCCTCCACCACCACCATACTATTCACCATCTCCTAAGGTAGAGTACAAGTCTCCTCCACCACCATATGCCTACAGTTCCCCACCACCACCTTATTATTCTCCTTCTCCAAAAGTTGAGTACAAATCTCCACCACCATCACCTTCGTATTACTGAAAACCAGTAAATGTGTTTCTTAAATAAATATCGAGTTTTATTTGAGTTTATGTTTCTTTTACTCATTATCCAAAATGTATGCAATCAATTTCAGTTTTCCTGGGAATGTTGTTTGCAATACCTTCATATGTTTTATGTTTTCCCTTTATTTGATTTTTGCAACGATCGCTTGGCGGTCTATTTGTAACCCTTTGCAAATTGTGTTATGTATTGTGTATTCTTGACATGGTACTTCTGGATACCTATATAATCCTATTAACATGAGCGTTGTGTATGAATTGCATACCTTAGTTACATGGTTTATTTAAAAATATTATTGTACTCTTATTCTGAAATATGATTATGCGACAAAGTCCAGCACCATAAAAATAAAGTTTATTTGTCAAAGATTCTACTTCTAAATTGTGTAGCAAGATGTGAGAAGCGAGAGAGCTCTTTCAGTTTATATATCTTACACATTTCGCACTATATCCGATCAATCATTGAATCAAGAAGGCCCCATGATTAGATAAAGAGAAATATCTTTAGATAACACTAAATTAATGTTTTGTTAAAAAATAAATAGCACACACGATGAAAAATCATTGAAAACGGCATTAAATAAAAGTTAAGAAATACAGTATTTTTAAATTTATATTGATTAGAGTTTAGGATTTAGTATTTAAGAGGTGATATTAGAATTTAAAATATAAAATAATTTAATTTTTTATTGATTAATAGATGGTATGTTGAAGATTTTTCTCTTATTTTGTGACAAAAACTAGAAAATACTATTTATGAGTTTTACCTTTACACACATATCTAAATCAGATGACAAAACATTGCAGAACTTGTTTTCATATACTTAGAGAATGATTATTTATACAAATTTAGGGCTTTCATAATATCAAAAACTTGCCTCAAGAAAACGACATATTTACTTCGCAAAAAAAAAAAAACATATTTGATGTACAATTAAGAAAATATTTCGCTAGATTGAATAAGTCTAACATTATAATAAACGTGTGAATTGATCAAGGCTTCTGACTATGCATCGTCGGAAACCAAAATGTTGTATACTTTTTTTTTTTTTTGACAGCAAAGAATTTACAGACTCATGTTGACTCTGTAAACCAAGTTGGTAACTCCGCATCCATGTGAACGACAAAGGACGATTGTTTCCTAGCATTGCGTGCTAAGCTATCCGCCCGAAGGTTCGCCGTCCGAGGAACATGAACGATGTCTGAGTTGAGGAAACTTCTTTTGAGAAGTTTGATATCTTCCAAATAGCTTTCGAATGCTGGCCATTCTTCTGGTTCTGAAACCATCTTCACCAATTGAGAACAATCCGTCGCAAACGTTACCTGTAACTGTCTTAAATTCTTCATACATTCCACTGCCCAAATCAAAGCCTCTACCTCCGAATGGAG
Source organism: Brassica rapa (assembly GCF_000309985.2). Classification (NCBI taxonomy): domain Eukaryota; kingdom Viridiplantae; phylum Streptophyta; class Magnoliopsida; order Brassicales; family Brassicaceae; genus Brassica; species Brassica rapa. Next base: position 3,486,553 of record NC_024798.2, on the reverse strand, counting down.
GGGTGAAAGACATGCCCTTACATTCCTTGCCCCTAACAGACCATCAAACCCCTGTAAAGTACTATACCAACCTTGCCCTGAAAAAGAATCCTTATCTTTCCATGAACCATCTATGAAACACCATCGACCTTGTGTTGCTAGGGAGGAACTGGTCTGTACCGAAGGCTCCCTCGTAGGATCATTTCCCACCTGTGCTTCTGCCCAAAGTGATGATTCTAATTCAGCTAATTGAAGAGTATCCCTCGGATCAATATCCAGATTACTAAAAACTTTGTTATTTCGGGCTTTCCAAATATACCATAAAATCCATGCAAACTGATGGTCATCCATCTTTGGCTGAACTCTCCAAAAAAGATGATCCATATTAGCAAATAATGAGGTGATAGGAAAGATATTAGGAGACGACGGAATCTTGGATAATGCCCACACTTGGCGTGCCGGCGGACATTCAAAAAATACATGGTTAATTGATTCTTCCGGATCTCCGCATCGAGCACAACATATATCTCCTTGTATCCCTCTTGCCTTGAGATTTTTCATTACCGATATACATCCCGAGAGAAGTTGCCATAAAAAATGTCTTATTTTTGGGGGGCACCGAACTTTCCAACAGAAAGCTTTAAGTATATCCACTGTAGGGCCATAAAAATCTGGTGGTTTTTCCTTATCAGGATAGACTCGTTCCACTTGATAACCTGATCGGACTGAATATTTTCCATTAGTAGTAAAATGCCATCCATTCCTATCCTCAAACTGGTTCCTACTTAAAGGAATACTTTCAATAATTTTTGCATCCGTAGGATCCACTAGAGTCCTGATTGCCTGTAAATTCCATGAGCGAGATTCCAAATTAATGAGGGAATCCACTGTGAGGTCCGGATAAAAGTTGGGAAAATTTTTGTTTGCTGGTCTCGGGCGAGTGGCTGGGATCCAAGGATCATTCCATACAGAGATAGACGAACCTGTTCCCACCCTTTTAATTAGTCCTTTACAAACCAGAGATCTAGCAGAAATAATACTCCTCCAGCCATATGACGGAGAAGAGGAACGAATCGGTTCCAGGGGTGAAGCATTCCTGTAATACCGTCCTTTGAAGACTCTTGAGAAAAGGGTATTTGGCTTCTCAATCAGTCTCCATAATTGCTTTCCAAGCATTGCCGTATTAAAATCCATAAGATCCTTGAAACCTAACCCACCATTTTCTTTGGTTTCACATAATTTATCCCATGATTTCCAATGCATACCTTTAGAACTTCCTCCTGGACTCCACCAAAACTGAGCAACTGCAATTGTTAATTTTTTAACAGTAGCCTTCGGTAATCGATAAACAGACATTACATGGTTGGGCAGGGCCGTAACTACCGATTTAATAATTACCTCTTTTCCTCCTTTAGTAAAAAATCGAAAGGTCCATCCATTAACTCTATTATTCAACCGTTCCTGAACAAAACCAAATACTTGTACCTTAGATCCTCCTAGACTTTCTGGCAAGCCTAAATAGGATCCCATACCTCCTATATTTTGAATTCCTAAAACATCTCTCAATTCTTGACGATTTGGTTCTTCGATCTTATGCCCAAATTGAATTGAAGATTTCTGAAAATTTATTTGTTGCCCCGAGACAGCCTCATATTCCTTTAAAATCCTAAGAATGGTTTGACATTCCTCCTTGTTTGCCTTGCAAAAGAAAAGACTATCATCGGCAAATAGCAAATGAGAGATTGCTGGACACGCTCTTGCCACCTTTAAACCAGTAAGTTGTTTCTCTCTCTCCGCCCTCTTAATATTCGCGATTAATGCCTCAGTGCACATAATAAATAAATACGGAGAGAGAGGATCCCCCTGCCGTAAGCCTCGTTGAGGAAAAATAAGTCCTTGTGGTTGACCATTGATAAGAACCCTATATTGAACCGAAGAAATACATTCCATCATCAAATTAGTCCAACGAGGATCAAATCCCATTTTGTGAAGAAGTGCCACGATAAATTTCCACTCAATCCTATCATATGCCTTGCTCATATCCGTTTTGATTGCCATAAATTTATTCTGACATGACTTATTTGTCCTCAGTCCATGAAACATTTCCTGCGCTATAAGAATATTATCCGATATTAACCTGCCCGCCACAAATGCCGATTGTGTCTCCGAAATTAGCCTTGGTAGGCAAATTTTCAATCTTTGACACAAAACCTTCGAGATAATCTTGTAACCAACATTACAAAGACTTATCGGCCTTAATTCCGTCATCCTTGTGGGTCTCTCTACTTTAGGAATCATACATATATTAGTAATGTTTAAACGTGGATCCATATTCCCTGTGAGAAGAAATTTATTCACCATCTCAACCACATCCCTCTTAATTATATGCCAGGAGTGTTGGAAGAAAAGAGCTGTCATCCCATCCGGTCCTGGCGCTTTCTCCGGATGCATCATGAATAAAGCTTGTCGGACCTCTTCCTCCGTTGCCATTCTCAGTAATATTTGATTCATTTGGGGAGAAATAGATGGTGTTATCTCCTCCAAAAAACTATCAAATTCCGTTGGATCCGTGGTCGTGAACAGACTCTCAAAATAATCAACTGCCACCTTCTCAACTCCTTTCTCATCCGTTATCCAATTACCTGCTTCATCATGGAGACCCACTATTTTGTTACGAACCCTACGCTGCTTCGTCAAAGCATGATAAAATTTAGTATTCAGATCGCCAGATGAGTACCACATATTCCTGCTTTTCTGATGCCAATATTCCTCCTCATCCTTATAAGCCTCCTGTAGTTTCCTAGAAACCTTAATAATCTCTTCGTGTGACCTATTATTATCCATTTGAACTTCCTCCAGTGCCCTTTGTAGCTCCTGTATTTTATCCTTTCCATATGGTTGATTATTCTTACGCCATGAAGATATTTCATGACGACAATTTTTAATTTTTGTAGCAAGATCTCCTAATTGTCCTTCCTGACTCTCCGTTCAGCCTGCTGTAATCGACTCCATGAGACCCTCCTGACCAATCCATCTTTTGTCAAATCTAAATTGCCCCCTTTTTTTCCTTGTTACATTATCCTTTAAAAAAGCCACCACTGGACGATGATCAGACCCCACCATTTTTAGATACTCTGTATAAGAACATGGAAAGAGCGTGTGCCATTCCTCATTTGCCAAAGCCCGATCCAAGCGACATCTGACTGTCACTGCTCCTTTCCCTTTGCCCCTTCTTCCTTGCTAAGAGAGTGTATTTCCTCTAGCCGGAAATTCTAATAAACCACTATTTCTTATCATATTATTGAAGGGGATGAATGAAGTTGTACAACGTAGAGAGCCTCCATCCTTTTCATGATTCCCAGTAATTTCATTTAGATCTCCAATAATAAACCAAGGTTCCGAACGTGCCAATCCAAATCGAGTTAGTCTCTCCCATACTTGTTCTCTTAGCTTTTGCACCGGATCCCCATAAACAAAAGTAAGAAAAACTTGTTTTCCTTTGACCACCGCCTCAATATCTATCATTCTATTACTAGAATATAGAATCTTCACCTGATACTCATTATTATAAAAAAGAGCTAAACCACCACTTCTCCCATTTGGATCCACAGGCTCCTTATGCTTTTTAGCTCCCCCCAGAAGTGCATCATATTTTCTAGACCCTGCCTATTAAATAATATAAACAAACATAATAACCATCTCAAGACCAACCCATGGATCCACCATCCTCCGTTAATCCACCAACCTCTGTTCCCATAGGATACTCCCCATTCAAGTCGAACAAGTTCCATGTCATCGAGAGACCTCGAGACAGAAAGAGAGTAATCAACAATAGAACACCTAAAACTTCCACATTTCCAAATCGTCCTCCACACAACCTCATCGCAATATATAAACAAAACATATTTATGAGTAGAACACCATGAACACAAAAGACCAATCTTATTCCACTTCTTAATAAAAAACAAAAGGAGCATGACAATGATTACTACCCCCAGACCCATGAAACCAAATAAAACTTCAAATAAAAGGAAATTTGTTGAAATAATAAAAGCACCACCCCCATAAACCAAATCCTTTATTCGTACTCTCATTATAAATGAGGTTTGATCCATAAACTTAGAATTTTAAGTTAACCGGCTTCGGGATTGAAGGTCCCTTGTTCTCCGGTGGTTTGGTATTGTCTCCATGACGAGTCCCAACCTTAGCTACACCTTTCTTCCTTGGTGAGAGAAGCGCCGACGCCATTCTCATTTTAGAACTACCCGCAATGCTGCTGTTGGCCTTGAATAACCTCTTACGGTGACTCTGTCTCGTCGCCAATTCCCCTGTCCCCAACTCCTTAGTGATGTACGTATCACCAGCCACCGGTTGTTCCTCATCCTGAATGAGAACATTCTCTGCCTGAGCCTCAGAAGCTTGCTCAAGCTCCTCTTCAGAAAGAGTTTGAAACTCTTCCTCTGTCTCCAAGTCGATGCCACTCTCCAACATAGCTACGTTAATATCATCCAGTTCCATCTCAATATCTTCAAACGTATCATCTTGTTGCTCCCTCATTCCTTGCACTGTAAGTAGACCCCTCTCCTCCTCCCTAGCCTCCGCTACCACCTCCGACCCTTCCGCCTGCGTCTTAGATAGTTCCATTTGAAACTCTACAGACGGTAGAGCTGCAGTAGCATCCCCATTTCGCGTAATCTCGCCCTCTTCACTTGTTACCTGAGGTACAGTTTGCTGCCCCTGGTCCTCTCTTGGTTGCGTTGGATATGTCCTAGACGTCATCACTTGAGCTCCAGAGCCCACCACTGAAACATCTTCTCTATATGTAGTTTTGACCCTTGAACCCTCCCCGTTACCTCTGTGGTTTCCATAATGATGAGAAGGTCCCCTGTTGCCTCGCTCTGGAACCTTAACCCACTTAGAGTCTGGTGCCTCCATCATTTTACCCTTACCCTTCCCATGAAACTCCCTACGGTCTCTGTCTCTGTTCTGTTGGCCCTTGTTACCATTAATGACCACACCCTTGTAGCTACGAGCTCGCTCCTCATGTTTTGCACCATCAGTCCATCCCCCATTCCCTTCTCTGTTCTCCCTCCTTCTTTCTGAGCCCGCCTTTGTGTTCTTCTCATCAAGAGGACATAGCTCCTCCTTGTGACATAGACTCCCACAGAGTTCGCAAAAACCGAAGAGCTTCTCGTAGCGCAGAGATACTGCCACTTCCTCCTCCTCGTAAAATTCTCCACCTTTGAAATCTATAGTCGTTTCAAAGCATAGTTCTTTGAAAGCGTCGACCACAATTTGAACTCGGTTTTGGGTCACATCTACATCCAACACTCTCCCCAAAGCTCCACCAATGCTCTCTAATGTAGGAACGGTCCTAAATTCAAGCGGGAGACCAACAACTCTGATCCAAAATGGGATCTCTGAAGGAAAATCCTTGAGTTGCTTTGGTTGCCACCTCGCCAATGCCAGCATCCAGTAGTCAAAATGAAAAGGCTGCTGCCTCAACACCGCTTCAAGTTCCTCCTCCGTCTTGAAGTCGAACTGGAACTTGCCAAAGCCCAAGTCACTGCCCGTAACCCTTTCCTCCAATTTCCAAATCTTTGGTAGATTTGTGAACAATGCACTCATCTGTTGCTCCACGGGGTTCATACACCTTCCAATCAGGGTTTTGGAATAGGTCCTGATGAGAGCAGAGTTGTCAAAATGCGCCACGGAGATCTTCAATCTCTTACGCTTACCCTCACCGTTCTTCTGCTCCTCACCGTGGCTCAACAAGTTACTCTGCATCCTGATAACACCACAAGTAATCGACTTAAGATCTTTGATATAAGAAGATGAAAGAGGAATGATATCCCAAAGAAAGGTTCATGTCATCTTCTTATATCGTTTCCAATTTTCCATTTTCTTATTCCTATAATAAAATCCCACGATCCCGTATCCCTGTAAATTGATCTCAGCCAATCTTACTTTCTCAAAACACCGTAAAACCCAAATCAACCATTGATAATAGAGATCACTCCTAATTAAATAAGAGCAGGAGACTAAAGAATCGCAAACCATTATCCACCCTGTGTTGACTGATGACTCCATCGTAATGATAATCGAGATCCATTGTCCCTCGATCCAAATCTTTACTTTCCTTAAAATTCCGCAGATTCCCTTTCTGAAACCTAAGTCGATTCTCAATCGACCCGAGATACCGTCATGATATGCCATATCAAGATCTTGATCATGCCCGAACAAACCGAACCAAACTCCTACTCCAATCCCCGGCTCCCATCTTCGCAAAATCATAGAACCTTAGATCTCCCGTTTCATCGCCGTCGGCGAAAAAAAATGTTGTATACTATAACAAACATTTGAACAGTAACTTATCATAGTATTTTCATTTGTCATACGACAAACTTGCATGTCTGTAATTGAAGAGATCACCACATAGTGGTCGATCTTTAGTAAATATCAAAAACCTAATATTCACTGCATTTCACGTAAACTAAACACACTAACTCAATAAACAAAATAATGCATCCATGAAATATAAAATTCTTCCTGAACTTTTGGATCACTACAAGAAAACAGTTTGTTTCCTACAGACAATTTCATCGGAAATTCTTCAGAGTAAGTTATTTCTGACAAATTTTTTGACGAAAAAAGTCATCGGTTCTATCTCGTCGGAAAAAAGTATCGTCTGAAATTTTCGACTAACAAATTTCAGACAAAATTCTGAGGGACAAACTCTGACGAAATTTCAACGGACAAATTTTGGACTAAATTTCAATGAAATTCTGACGAAATTCTGATGGATAAATTTTCAAATACATTCCGATGGAGATGTCGGAAATTTCGACGAAATTCTGACGATTACTATCCGTCGGAAATTTTGTAAATTATTATTTTTAAAATAAAACAATTTTTATTTAAAATATAATATTAAAATTAACTAATTACTTAAAAACAAAACTCACATATAATTTATAATAAACAATTTAGTATAAATAAATAAAATAAATAAATATTTCTAATATTGTAAAACTTTTATTATATAAATAAAATAAAATTTAAAATTAGAAAAACATTTTGGTAATAAAAGCTTTTTTAAAAATAAACGTTTTTATAAAATTTTAAAAACATAAAACGTTTTATAAATTGAAAATATTTAAGATAAAGTGAAAACATTTTTATAAATTTTTTAAAAAAAAATTAATTGAAACCGTTTTCTAAAAGTTGAAAAATGTTTTAATTAAATCTAAAAAAAGAAATATTTTTATAAAATGAAAAAAAAACGAAAAGTTAAAAAAAAAACTTTTATAAAATTTTTAAAAAATAAACACATTTTATAAATGACTTACTAAGAAAGTTCCTGATTATAGTTTTCTTAGGTCTTTTGGTTGCCTTTGTTATGTTTCAATTTTGCTTCAAGACAGACACAAGTTTAGTCTACGTGCAGATAAATGTGTTTTTCTTGGTTATAGTCATGGTGTCAAAAGTTATAAGGTTTTTCATTTAGATACTAATGAGGTTTTAATCACTCGCAACATTGTCTTTCATGAGAATGTTTTTCCGTTTCTGAGTGAGAAACCATGTTAATCTTTAGTTCTTTGGATATATTTCATAAAACCATTTTGCCAATGTCCACTCCTGTTGCTTTAGATTCATTTGCATATGATGCATCTATTCATGCTCATGTACATGTCTCTAATGCCCCATCTACATCACATGAGACTGTTGCTCCGAGTACCGGACAGATTCGCTTGTTTAATGCCAGACCGTAACGAACTGCTAAAGCCCCAGGTTATTTGTTTCAGAACCACTCTTCTTTAGTTGTTTCCCCATTTCTTACCAATCCTTTATACCCACTTTCATCTGTTGATACCTTTTCAAATTTATCTCCACTATATCAATCATATGTTTTCTCTTACTCTCTTGAAACTGAACCCACTACTTCCAAACAAGCCATGCTATCACTTCAGTTTAGAAAGGCTACAAATGATGACTTCATGCTACGGAGGATGATAGAATATGGACTGTTGTATCTCTTCCACCAGGCAAGAATGTCATAGGATGTAAATGGGTGTTCACGATCAAATATAGAGCAGATGGTACTGTGGAGAGATATAAATCTCGCTTGGTTGTTAAGGTTTTACTCAACAAGAGGGTGTTGACTTCACAAATATATTTTTCCCTGTTGTAAAGCTTGCCAGTGTAAAGTTAATTCTTAGTCTTGCAGTTATTAAGGGATGGAACATGACACAAATGAATATATCAAATGTGTTTCTCCATAGTGACTTGGATGAAGAAATATACATTTCTCTTCCTCAAAGATATACACCTGCCTCTAGCACTCTTCCTCCAAATCCGGTTTACAAGCTTAACAAGTCCATCAATGACTTGAAACAAGCCTCACGCCAATGGTATCAATGTCTCTCGACTGTTATTGCCATGACTCAATTCACTCAATCACCGGCTGATAATAACTTGTTCATCAAACAAGGTGGTTCCGAGTTTACTGCTATTTTGATCTATGTTGATGACATAATGATTGTTAGTAACAATGAGTTCCAGGTTCAACATTTGAAGGATACTCTTAATGCAAACTTCAAGATTAAAGACATTGGTGATTTATGATTTTTTCTTGGATTGGAGATTGCACGATCCTCTACTAGAATCTTTCTTTGTCAAAGGAAGTATGCGTTGCAGCTTCTTGCAGACACTGGTTTGTTAGCTTCAAAGCCTGCTTCGGTTCCTATCATTGGTTAAACTCAGTAGGGATTATGGTCAGCCTCTGCTTGATCATTCTCTGTATCGTGCTCTTGTTGGTTGGCTTCTTTATTTGACGATCACACGTCCTTACATCACCTTCTCGGTGCATTATCTGAGTCAGTTTATGGCCGCTCCAACCGATGTTCAGTTGACTGCAGCACATTGTATTCTCAGATACATAAATAATAACCATGGTCAAGGTATGTTCTACTCGTCAACCTCAGATATTTAACTCAATGCGCATGCGTTTGTAGACTCTAACTGGGCAACTTGCCCTGATAGCGGTCGTTCTATATCTGGATATTGTGTTTATCTAGGAAACTCTCTCATCACTTGGAAGTCAAGAAACAAGACGTTGTAAGTCGAAGCAGTACATAGGCTGAATATAGGAGTATGGCTCAAGCTACATGTGAGTTACTTTGGCGTCAACATCTTCTTACTAGCCTTCATATCAGGGTACATACATGTGCTAAACTCTTCTGTGACAACAAATTTGCAATGCACATTGCTACTAATCCGGTTTTCCATGAAAGAGCCAAACATGTGGAAATAGATTGTCATACCGTCAAAGATCAGGTTAAGAATGGATTCATCAAGCTCATGCACGTAGCCAGCGCAAACCAGCATGATGATATCTTGATGAAGCCCCTTCATCCAAGACCATTTCAATCCATCCTCAACTGCATGTTTATATTAACTCTCTTCGTTCCGAATCCATCTTCCATTTCATCGAGTTGAGGGGGTGTATTGTGATATAGATATCTAGTATAGTTGGTTAAGATGTACATACATGATTGAACCAATGGTCTGAATCTCCTTTAGCTTAGATCATTGACTATATATACATTATGTAACTATTTTCATTATCAATAAAATATATTTTCGTTCACTTTAATACAAATTTTTGGGTTCGGGTAGAATGTCCATACTTAACTAAAATCATATAGTCTGAAACAAGTTATTACAAAGAGAAAGAAGAATATAATAAACCAGGACTCTCCAACTTTATAATGGTCGCAATTTCTATATTTCAGTTATTACGTCAAACTATCATTTTGTAAAATAAACACACAGTTGGAAGAAATATTCGCCGTAAATCTAGCTTTCTTTACAAAATTATCATACATAGGTTACATAGCTTCTAAATTATCGAATTAGAGTGGTGTCTGACAGATGACAAATTGGTCACAGCCGCATAAACTTCCGATCTACCTTCCTTTTTGTATGCATTGTCAAATGCATTTGGTTGGTCTATTGTATTCTAATCTCAAGTTATGGTTTTACCTGCTAACAGAGCCGGACTTGTACCAAGTCTCACGAAACATTTGTATGGGGCCCACCTAATGGGTCTCACTTCCAATTTTTCCTTTGCGTAGGAATGTTAATGTATGTAATCTTAGGTGGAAAGACAAATTGAAAAAAACAGGAAGAGTTATTTTTCAGAATCGAAGAACTGTTGTTGTGTGTTCTTTAGAACTATTGTAACTGCATTTTGAAGATATATTATGTTTATATTGTTCTCTTTTTTTTTGTTCTATAGTTTTTAGGATGTTGGTTTTTATTATAAAAACTATGATAAGTTTATCTTTATTTTGAATACAAATATTAATATAAATAAAATTGTATTTCATTTGTTCAATATATCAGCACTGTGTGATATAATTCTATAGCATCACCGATGATGATATACGTCACTACCACTCATAATAATCAAAACCCCTAATAACATGTACACTACCCACTCACAATAATCAAAACATGTGACACTAACACACTCATAATAACCAAAACCCCAAATTATAGCAAAATTGCAATGGTTTATAACTAACCGACCGGTCTACCAGTGGCTAAACCAAAACATCGTCTTCGTCGTCGTCGTCTCCTCACCACCGATCCCAAAAGAAACCCTAACCTTGTCGATTTCCTCTGCTACAATGGACTCTCACTCTTCACACCTCAACGCAGCCAACCGTTCTCGCAACTCCCAAACCCCCTCCCCTTCCCACTCCGCCTCCGCCTCCGCCTCCTCATCCCTCCACAAACGCAAACTCGCCGCCACAACCGCAGCAAACGCCGCCGCGTCTGAGGACCACGCCCCTCCCTCCGCTTCCTTCCCTCCTTCCTCCAACGACGACCTCGAGAGCATCTCCGCGCGGGGAGCCGATTCCGACTCCGACCCCGAGGAGTCAGAAGACGCCGTCGTGGACGACGACGAGGAAGACTTCGCTCCCGAGCCGGATCAGGACTCTTCGATCCGCGCATTCACCGCCGCGAGACTCGATTCCAGCTCAGGAGCCAACGGTTCGAGTCGGAGCACTAAGATCAAGACGGAGATCTCGACGGTGAAGCTTGAGGCTGGGACTGTGACAGCTGGCGTGAGCTCGGTATCGGGGATTGTGCCCAAGGATGAGTCAGCTAAGACATCGACGGATGATGACGTACAGAACTGCGGGGCGTACATTGCAAGAGAAGAGGCTTTGAGAAGAGAGGTGTAGCTACTTTATGCTTTTATCATTGTTCTATAGTAAAGTTTTTAACTTTGGCGATATATGTGTTTAGGAAGCAGCTAATCGGCTCAAGTTTGTATGTTACTCTAATGATTGCGTTGATGAGCATATGATGTGGTATCTCCCTTCTCTCAATCCCTTACAGAAATTTAAGAATCTATTTGTCTGAATGATTTTGTTCCAGCTTGATTGGGTTGAAGAACATATTTGCAAGACAGCTGCCTAATATGCCCAAGGAGTACATTGTTCGCCTTCTCATGGATAGGTATTAAAGAAGTTTTCTTTTGCTTTGGTTCTTGCATGAGCTATCCTTTGTTGTAAGCAATCTGATATCTGCAACGTATGTTGTTTACCCAGGAAACATAAGTCTGTCATGGTCGTAAGACCTCCGGCAGGTGGTAATGGTATCACTCATGTTGTTGGTGGTATCACGTATCGTCCATATCACAGGTAAGGCCAACTTCGCGTTACTATTCCCAACATTCCTTGAACTTTATCTATATTCTATACTCTCCTTACTCGAGACTGCAAGCAAGTAGTATGTTGACTTAGTATCTTACTGTTATCGAGCATAGATTGCTTTTCTAACAAGTCTTATATAAATGTATAATGTGCGTTGTTGATATTAAAGAAGATATATAATGTCATAATAAGTAGCGTGTTTAACAGTCTTGGCATGCTTATTAACTCCACTGTTTTCTTTGGGGATTCAGTCAGAGGTTTGGAGAAATAGCATTTTGTGCAATCACCGCAGATGAACAAGTTAAAGGTTACGGTACCAGATTGATGAACCACTTGAAAGAACATGCTCGCAATGTCGATGGATTGACGCATTTTCTTACCTATGCTGACAACAATGCTGTTGGTTATTTTGTCAAGCAGGTTGGTCTATTTCATATTCTCATCAATATTTGGCTCTGCTCTTTTTTAGTTTTTTTTTTTGTTTTTCCTGTAATTTCTGGTTTTTTAGTTGTATTTGTTAGCTCATCCAGAGCTCTGAGCGGCTCTGTATACACTCTCATTAGGGTTTCTATTTACAAAATATTCCTTTTGTTAAAACTTCTCTAAAGTTTTTGTCTTAGTTCGTCTTTATTGTCATCTGCTTTAGATAAACATTTATTCTCATTTGTATCTCTTCAAAAACAATGTTTCCACTATTTGCATGCTTATTTTTCGTCTGCACAATCATATGATGATTTAGGGTTTCTACTTACAAAATGTTCCTTTTGTTAGAACAACTTCTCTAAATCTTCTGTCTTAGTTCGTCTTTATTAACATCTGGTTTAGATAGACATTTATTCTCATTTGTATTCTCTTAAAAAAATTATGTTTCCACTCTTTGCTATCTAGTCTACTCCCTGGGCCACTAAAGTTCTGTAGTTTCGCCTTTTCTTATAGTTGTTCACTAATTTAGTATGTTCCGTCTATTTTTCTTGTGCAGGGTTTTACTAAAGAGATTTACTTGGAGAAAGATGTATGGCATGGGTATGTAAGCGATGTCTTACTTCAAACTGCTCATTACCTTACTCAAAGTCTGTGCTTTTTATGATTGATATCTGAATGGACTATTTGTGATCTCAGTTAAACTAACAAACCTCAGAATAAAATCATTCTATTTCCTTGCTGATCATTGCTTATCAGAGAGATGCCGAAAAACTTTCCAGAATTTGGCTTTACATTCTTGTCTACATCTTTTAACCTACTCTTGCAAATAAAAAAGCTTTGTATTTTCCCAGGTTCATTAAAGACTATGATGGTGGCCTCCTTATGGAATGCAAAATTGATCCAAAGCTTCCATATACAAATTTGTCAAAGATGATTCGTCAGCAAAGAAAAGTAAGCCATGAATATACTTCACCTCTGATGAAATAATTTCTTGAGCCTTCAAGTTGGTGATTAAACCCTCAAGTCCATCAGATTCTGATCCCCGTTGTGCTATTTATAATGCCAGGCAATTGATGAAAGGATAAGAGAGTTATCGAACTGTCAGAATGTGTATCAAGTAGCTGAATTTCAAAAGGTAAACATCAAAAGGTTGCGTGTCTTTTGTGACTATTATTGCATGTCACAGCAAAAGAAGAAAAAAAAACATGTTTCTAATAGTATAATAAATGTGATAATTTCTGCAGAAAGAAGGTGGAAGTCCTAAAAAGATCAGAGTTGAGGATATTCCTGGCTTAAGTAAGTCATGATTCTACTCCATGGTCTTACTGCAGTTTGTGCTAGTGGCTGCTTTGGTTTGCTATGAAGTTTGGGTTAATATGTAATACTGAAATTTTGCTTTAAGAAAATAGATTTGTCTCCCTTGAATTTGCTTCTTAGGGTTAATATAGCTTCCTAAATTGGCAGTAAAAATGCAAAGGTTTTAATCTGTAAAGAGTTTTATTCACGGTGGTCGGTGTGTAAATATAGATAGTATGCTAATACTAGAATTTTGAAAAATATTAAAGGGGACGCAGGTTGGACCCCAGATCAGTGGGGGCACACGCGTTACAAATTATTCAGTGGTTCTGGAGATAGTGTAACAAAGCAAAAGCAGTTGAACGCACTTATTCGCGTGCTTCTGAAGGTTGGGATAAGTCTTCTTCACTTAAATGCTTTATACGTTATTGCAGTTACATGCTCTTTAGTTTGACAAGCTGAAGTGACTGGCAACAGACAATGCAGGACCATTCTGATGCTTGGCCTTTTAAAGAGCCAGTTGATCCACTCGATGTTCCTGATTACTATGAAATCATTAAAGATCCCATTGGTAAGAATACAGTTGGGTTGTTCTCTGAATTATCATGCCATACATTTTTGTTATCCGTTTGTTGTTGTTCCTTGAAAGCATTATAGTTTCTACAAATAAAATTAATCGCTGAGGAATGAAGGCAACCTAAATCAAGAGATGGTTTATTATATAGGAGAACGACATATCGTTCTGTAGTGTTAGTTTAAATAGATTTGATTGAAATTATTTGTTAATAAGGTAACTGCTTGTTTAAGTACAAAATATGTTATAAACTTTGGTATGAACACAGATCTGAAGACAATTGGGAAGAGAGTTGAGTCAGAACAGTACTACGTGACGCTTGACATGTTTGTGGCTGATGCGAGGAGGATGTTTAACAATTGTCGAACTTACAACTCCCCAGATACCATTTACTACAAATGTGCAACCAGGTATTAACTTCTCTTTATTTCCCCCTTTCAGTTCCTCTACTATGAAAAGAAAATGATTTTAATCTGTTGTTTTCTCTTGAAAAGGTTGGAAACACACTTTCATAGCAAAGTACAAGCAGCTCTACAGTCTGGTGCTAAATCTCAATAGATGGTAGAAGCGATATTGTGTTAACATTTCTGAGATGCTCTCGTTGGGACTGAGATATTTATCTCATTTCAAAAAGCAAGTGTAATATATTATTTATTAGGTCGACTTGATCGTGGAGCGTGTATGATGTATATTTGCATATGAATATATGTTTAGGAGTAGTAACATGATTAGACCCTGTGAGTATATTTGAACAAGTCTGAGACCATTCACGCCACGTTTCTCATGTTTTCCATTAGGTCCGTGCATCCAATCATTTGATTTTTGCTTTTTAATCATAAATATCACTTCATCGTCCTCTACATGATATGGCATTTGTCCTGGTTAGGTAACCTTTCCCTCTACCACCGTTTTCCTTAAATTTCAGGTTATTATGAGCAAGAAATAATCGCCAAATTACAAAACAAACCTGAGCTCAAACCACCAACAAGTGTCCTATGTTGTTTATATATCTACCGACTCGCCCTAATTCTACTAGACACTAACTAGTCCAGATACATGTAAATTACACACATCTAAACCTTTAATAAATTCAAACGTGGAAGTTATATGATGTCTTCACAATTATTGTGTTTCTTTTGTTTAATAGTTACAAGTTACAACTCTGTTTTTGTGTTGTCAATCTCAACATCGGCTGCGTTAAAAACGTTTAGATTTGGACTACCACAAAGCAGGCGGTTAATTCTTCCAATTAGTTCCAATCATATATTCACGTCAGCTATTCCATAATATCAATTTTTTTTTTGGCATCATTCCATAATCTCAATTGATAGCAGCTTTTGTATGATTAAGGATTGCATATTAGATTTAGGGATTTTTTAAAAATATAATAATTTTTTAATAACAAATAAATTATGTAAAAGTTACTACATAATAAAATTTATAATATTAAACTCTTAAAAACTAATTTCTATGAGTATAAATATGCAACTTTTTATATTATGTATTTATGTCTAACACATATGAATGTACAAACAACACAATTATAAATAAGATTAATTTTTCTTATATAAAAAATAATTAATTTATAACATAACAAATATTTAAAATAATAATAAAAGGAACAAATACCGCGCTTTCAAAATCTAGTTACCGTTACAGTACCAACGTACCTAGAAGTCGCTCAGTGTATTACAAATAAAAATAGGAAGATAAAAGAGTTTTTCAAAAATCACAAAACCAATGACTTAATGCTTGTGGTTCCAATGGAGCAGGGTTTCATACAGATTCGGATTAGTAGCAAACTGATTCTGCATGCCTTCACGGTTCACCTGTTCAGGCAAGAGATTCGCTCTCTCCACTCTCTGGTTTGATGCCAAACCGGCATTAGTAGTACTTGGGATTGCCGGTTCCAACACGTGGTTAGAGTTCGGTAGGATTCTAGAGGAATCGCTTGGTGTGTTGTTCAATGGTGTTCCCATGTTTGGTCTTGCCCAATGCAAAGGGTTCACTCCTGTTACTCTTTTCACCGTTTCTTCTACCATCTTAACCTGCACGAGGATTTGTTTATATATCAATGCCATAAACTAAGCTAGGATCATAATCTCGGGTGTTGTCACACTCATGGAGTCACAAGAAGAATATATATATATATATATGTATTACCTTTGTTCTCAAGGTTTCGATATCAGCTCTTAGAATTCTGTTGTCGACAGCAGCTGCATCACACTTATGATTCATGTCACTAAGACGACTAAGTAAAGTTGAATGCTCACCTCTTAATTGCCCTGCCTACGATATGTATAAACTTTTCCCCACAGATAAGATTAATGAATGGCAAGAAAGAGACCGAGAAACAATTACAAAAACAAGAACCTGCGTATCAAATTCATTCATTTGTTCTTGCTTTCTTCTCCTGGACCGCCTTGCTGATTCTCGGTTTGAGAGCATCCTGAACAATTACCACATACCGAATCAGGATAACCTTAAGAAGAAGTTTATAAATAGACTCTGCTTTGGTATCTCCACATATATAAATCGACTTCGAGATTCAGAATGATTATCAGAAGACACCTCCTAGCACGCTTAACATCAGTAGGATCTCCATTATCTGCGTCTCCATCAAGATCATCGTCATCAGAATCATCGCGTGATGAAATACTGGTAGCTTGCGTGGCTGGAACATCTAGTTTCTTTTGAATGCTTGTTGAGGGCACAGATCTAACAGATGAAGCATCGGGTGAGGTTTGTGCCACAACTGAGCCTAAGATAGTCAAAACAACCCTATTATTTACAACCCGAAGAACATTTCATCCATGAGTGTAAACTTAATGGAATGAAAAGTTTGTAGAGAGTCAAATTGAATGCACTAGCAATGTAGAGTGGCAACATGATGATTCTCATATTTGCGTACACGAAATGCTTAGATTTTCACACTCGCTCAAAGTCTGAAACTATATATACTTGGAAGGGTTAGCAGTCAAACAACAAAGTCATCATTTTCTACTCTAATCTAGTAAAAATGTTTGCTTTCTAGGTACTCGTAACATGGACACTGGAAGAGACATATGCGAACACGTTATCACTTTTGATTAGAGACATATGCAAACACGTTATCACTTTTAATTTTTGTCTTTCTCTCTTTCTGTTGTCTTACGTGGAGACACGTTATCACTTTTGATTGAAAGATTTAACTTTTTCTTTTTATAGTAAGAAATAGTCAAATATACTAGTTAGGAATAGGATGTTTCATGCATGCGAACAATGATTCGGCTGCTTACCCCTTTTTAGCTTGATGATTTAATTAAATTAATAATTAACCGACCTAAAAGAATAAATTTATCGAAATGCTGCATTTGCCCAAAAACATACTTCCAACAAACGGACGAGAATTACAACCAAAATGGAAATGGGTTGATTGGAAAGAACCGTAGATGTGTAGATACCGCAAAAAACCATTTTTCTTTCTGAAGTCTTTTTTTAAAAATAATTTAATCATATTTTATAAAGTTCACAAGGAATAAAAAACATACGTACCCAACCTAATCAGATGTACATTTAAACAGAGTTGGTAGAAGAACGAAGCCCAAGATGAGTATTATTGAATATTGATCCGATCGAGAGTTCATTATTAATGTATAATTATGCACACTTCTCTCTCAACCTTCCTTCTCTTCTTCTTATTCTCATCTTCTCTTGTCTGCAAACATCTAACACTGTCTCGGTTATATTTCACACTTTCTTATCTCACAAAACAAATATATTAAATAATGAAATAAATTTCACCTCTTGGTACAAGGAAGGTGGAGCCTGTATCCTTTTCGACGCATCAGCCAAGCGTTTCAGTGGCATATGGTTTTCACCGGCCGCAAAGTTCTCAGAAACCTAGCCAACAAGTAATTTAAAAGGCTTATTAAGGCTCTGGTCAAGAAGTGGCTTAAGAGATTCCACTATAACAGAACAAATTTCTAGCCAAGCCATATAGAATCGTAGCCAAAATGTTTAAGCCATAAATCTACTACTTTTATGATTCTCTAAAAATCCAAAAAATTGGAACAAAAAACAGACCATAGTTGATTGTGTAACCAAACCAAATTAAAAGTTATTACATTTTACATACTTTGGCCACATATCATATAATAATTGTTAAATAATTATTTATATCCTTTTAAAGGTTTTCTGACCTAAAACCGAAAGTAAAATCCAATCAGGAAAGCAAACAAATTTTTTTTTCAGATTGAACTGCAAATGGCTTTCTTTTATAACTTAGTGTGTAAAAAACTAAAACCACAAACCGTATACAAGTTGTTACTGTCAAAGGGATTACCTGTTTTCGGATAGCTCCTATTAATAGGTTCTGACATCCTGATGCGGACACAAGTTCCAACTTTGGACACTGGAGCACCAAGCTCTCAGGCTGCAAATTGCTGCACGAGTTCAAATTCAAGTCCTTGAGCTCTGGACAGTTTAGGAACAAAGCCTGCATCAAAGGATCAAAACCATGAGAAGATGGGATTTAGAGACAGAACTCTTTTGGAGAGCATTGATAAGGAATCTAACGTCCAAACTGGAGCCTCCCCATAAACTGAGTTTCTTCAACCGTTTATGTTTAATAAACATCTTCTGATTGTAGCCTGATGCTTTTTGCGGAGTAGAACTCTTCTCTTCAAATGTCAGATTATCTGAAGTGGGATCAGACACAGACATGCCACAATCCATCAGCTCAAGAAGAGGTAGTTGAGCAGTAGCAAACTGAATGCCACCTGCAAGAATATTCATTATAGAATAAACAAATGAATTTGAGAATTATATATATTGCATATGCAAACTAAAGATCAAGAGATTTTACTTGATGTAATGTTGGGACAAAGAGCAACAAGTAATTTAGAGAGTGTGTCAGGTAAGGCATCGCAGATCATCCCAAGGCCAGTATCAGTAATGCTGGAACTATAACCAAAAAACAAAAAAAAAATTCATGTCTCAACATACATTCTGAAACTTAGAGATAGTATAATACTGAACAAGAACAAAACATACCCACTCAGATCAAGCAGTTCGAGATTTGTGTAAGTTGAGGAAATGGCGGCTACAGATGCATCAGTAATATCTATCCCAAGAACTAGCGAGAGCATTCTCAAATCCCTGGACAAAATTAGAAACTTGACATCATCAGTTTTAAAGAACTACTGTTTTTTATCAATGCTTTGTTCAAACATAACCATGACTGGAAACAGAGAAGTTGGCCAAACCTGAAATTCACAGCAGTGAGAGCAAGTACAAAAGTGTGTGAAAGCTTCAGAGAGGCTATGTGAATGTTCTGCAGTCTAGTACAAGTCCTTCCCAAACCATCAATCATTGCTACAAGATCAGTTGAATCATCTTCTTGGAGAGAAAACTCAAGTGATAATTCTATCAGATTTGGACAGTTAAAGATCTGCCAAATGTAGAACAAAACATTTCATGGTCTAGATAAACAAAAACTTCGGACAAAGGACCAAAAAAGGTAATTAAATTAACCATCTTAGAGAGAGAATGAAGATCCGCAAGCCAAAGAGTGGAGAGGCTTGTTGAAGCGAGGGTAAATCCTCCTAAGCTAGAACATCCTTCCATCTTAAGGCTTCTAAGTCCACGTTTATTAGATACAAACCGACCCAGCTCATCCCTACACACACACAACAGAACAGGACAGTCAAAAACAAATACAGAGAAAAGAAAACAAACTGTTTTAAATATATCAAAACCATAAATCAATTTATAAGCAAGTCTTTGATCAAGTGGCTTAATCACAGTCTCAGATATCTAAACAGTTAATTATCATTGTCTCCTAATGAAACTACTCAGAGGTTTCAAGAATATATACCCAGAGATCCTATTAACAGCTGCACCATACGTTGAAATCTCCAAAACCTCCAGATTCGGACAAGAAAACGCAATGCAGGCAATAGTTGTCGCGTCGAACTCACTGCAGATGAACAATCAGACAAGAAACATTCAATTAGAAACATATGTGTCTTAATCAATCATTGTCTTAAATAAAATCCATAATCACCTCTCGACTTTTAAGAGAGAGTCTAACGAGTGCAGGACACTTTTGCAGTAACGATCCAACGTAACCAATCTGAGCCCTCTCAGGAACCCTAATCCTCAGCTCCTCCGCAGCTTTCCACATCTTCCCGGCGGTCTCTCTCCACCCTCTACAAACCCTAGCCGCCATCAGCAACCCAGACGGAGGCAGCCTCTTGAGCACCTCCCACAGTCCCGCCGCGTGAAACCTCGAATCGCGAGCCTCGTCATCGTCGAAAGATAGTGCGCGGCGAAGGTGAGTGAAAGGCTGGCGTGAAGGAGCGGGGGGACGAGTGGAGGAGGACGCGGCGGCGGAGATGGAGACGGAGGCGAGTGGCTCTGGAGCGATGGGAGTGGCGGGGACGTCGAGAGGAGGAGGAGGGAGGTGGCAGACGTGGCCTTTCTTGGGCTGGCCGCATCGGCCGCAGCTGTAGCTTCCGCGGTTTTTCCGGAGTCGCTGGGATTTAAGGGCGGCGGAGATCGCGGCTTGGGCGGAGGTTGGGGAGATGTGAGGCTGAGGCTGAGGCTGCATGGTGAAGGTTGAGACTTGAGAGAGAGAGAGAGAGGTTTGGAGTTGGTTAGAAGAGATTTTGGGAGGAAGAGATGAAAAAGTAAATTACAAAAAAAAAAGGAGGGAAGGTGCGGCGGGAGATGAAAATGGTGTTTTCGCGCGAATGCTTACCAACACTGAAAGCTAATCGAAATGGGATTAAGAGTAAAATTCCTAAGTAAAAATGTTCTAATCCTATTTTATTTCCTACTTCGTAATATAGTACTGAACAAACAAAATATAGATTACTCTATTTATAGAGTAAATCCTATTATGAAGCGAAAAATAAAGTAGAATTGAAGTACATTTTACTCAATATTTATTTTTACTCTATTTTGGAGAAAAAAATAGTGTTAGATTGGAGATATTCTTATAAGTTATCGTTTTTTTTTATTTGATGTAAGATTAGATGATAATCCATCAGCCCAAGTTAAACCCGTCCTACGGGCGGATACACGAATAATTTAAATATTCATTTTTAGCAAAACATTAAATTAATTTATATATATTTATCACGCCAAAATTGTCTATCTATTTTACAAACCATAAGCTTAATTAACTGTTAAAATCATAAAATATTTTTTTTTGTAAGTTTGTTATAATTTAGCTTATAATGATATGTCACCCCAATTACTTTTAACAAAAAACATCTTTTTTTTACAACAACAAAAAAAACATCTAACAAATAGTTGTAGACTTAATCTAAATCTAATGTTAAATATTCTAAGTTGCTCTTCACTTTTATACACAATCACACATAAAAAGTATTATCGTAAACTAAATTTGTCATCATCTACCTTTGTCGTGAAAAATCATCATATATTGATTTTTAAAAAAGAGAAATTGCACTCAGTAGCTACCAAACAAATTATAATTAAGAATATAACAAAAAAAAATAAAAGGTCTCTAACATTCAAACAATATATACTATATTACTGTTTATTAATTAGGGGAATTCCAACGCATATACATAAGAAAAATAGAAATAAAGTTTATACCCATAACACTACCTTGGCTACTATATTTTGTGTATATTATGTATTAATTGTATTTTTACCTTTGATAACACACGCGCGCACCACATATTTTCTTCTTCACCACCATCACCTCTTCCACCATTGTTACCACCATCTCTACCATTTTTTCTCCTACCACCGCCGCCGCTACTTGTGATCTCTTTATCTTTTTCCACAGTTTCTTTTGAATTAATATTTATCGTGGACATATCATTAGTGGCTAAGCAATCCGATCTGTTTGTGTGTTATCTGAAATCAAAATCACCGTTTAGTTTTCAGATCTGGTTAGAATGGTTTAACAGCAAAACGACGAAAAACATACTTTTTGAAAAAAGTTAAAGAGTAAAAGTTTGATCTCATATACTATATGAAAGCACTAAATAGCATAGTCACACGGAAGACACACTTAAAGCTACAGTTAGGACATATGCAGTTTAAGACTCTACATTTAACCCAAACTAACGCCCGTAGTAACCTAGTTGCTGATTTCCCCTCTGTTTAATTTTGTTCGGCTTGTTTGGATAAAAACCCAAATCTAATGTTACATACTATATTGAATACAGTATAATTGTATGCCAGCCTTTTCCCATACATGGACATGCGTGCATATATGTTCTCTTCTTTGGTGAACATGCCATTAAAATAGTATAGTTTCCTCTTATGTCGCTTTCACTCTTACACTCCCTCATACTCTTTCTCTCCTCCCCTCCCTTCCTCGGTCTCTCTCTATCTCTCTCCATTCCTACTTCCTTTCCTCCATACTTCTATCTTTCCTCCTTCCTCCTCCTCCCTTCCATTCCTACTTCCTTTCCTCATTTTCTCATTCATCAATATAGTAACTATCATCAATTGCCATACTATTCTAAACAAAATATAGTATATTTTAGACCTTCAAGGTTAGGGTTTATGTAGCTCCGTTATGGGCGATGGTTTGGTTTTACAATTTGGGTTTAAGGTTTGGGTTAAGGGTTTACGGTTTGGGTTTAGGGTTTAGAGTTTGGGTTTAGGGGGGTTTTGTGTTTAGGGTTTGGGTTTAGGGTTTAGACCTTCAAGGTTAGGGTTTATGTAGCTCCATTATGGGCGATGGTTTGGTTTTACAATTTGGGTTTAGGGTTTGGGTTAAGGGTTTACGATTTGGGTTTAGGGTTTAGAATTTGGGTTTAGGATGTTTAGGGTTTAGGTATCTCTGTTTGGGTCTACGGTTTGGGGTTTTGGTTTAGGGTTTAGGTAGCTCTGTTATAGTTTACGATTTGAGTTAAGAATTTGGGTTTAGGGTTTAAGGGTCTACCATTTGGGTTTAGAGTTTAGAGTTTGGGTTTAGGGTTTAGTGTTCGGAGTTTGGGTTTAGGTAGCGGGTTTAAGGTTTATTTGGTTGTGTTTCATTATGTTGGTAACCAACATCAATTGCCATACTATTCTAAATGAAATATAGTATAGTTAGAGTGAAATTACACGTGTGGCTATACTAAATAGTGTGTAGTATAGTATGATAATTTTATCTTATGCATTTCAACATCAAGTGCACGCGCCTGGAGCGAGATTTTGGTCATGTTTTGCGCAAATTGTCCCATCCATCTTGAATTACTGTATAATGGCTATATTCTTCATTCTTTTACCTCTTATGAATATTCAGCAAATTCACCCCTTTTAATTATCTATTTCTCGTTTTTTTTCTTCCGGTAAACTAAAACTTCTTCTTCCCTAATTATTATCACATACTTTATTACTATCATTCTTCGCCATCAGAATCTTCATCATGGCAACACCACCTCTGTTATGGAAAACCATCGCCTATTCTATATCCACGAACACCGATTCTTTTATAACTAGGAAAACTGTTTTCTCCATAACCACCACCCTACCACACATCCGCCATGATCACCGCCACGAACTCCGTAATACTATTGTATTTAGTTATTCCATACCATTCAGTTTGTTCCATACCATTGATATTTGGGTTAGGGTTTAGGGTTTAGGGTTTAGGCTTAAGGATGAATAAGAGTTGAAATGATTTCTTCATCGTGGATAATAGAAATAGATTGATAGTGAGTTACAAATTTAGGAAATAGATGAAGTGTACTATTTTGTACAACAGAAAAATAAGAAGTATTTTTACATATATACATAATAAAATATCTAATTTAAACTACTCACATTATTATGTTCTGATTTAAGCGAATCAAATGTAGAAAAATTCCACATTCTTTGCTCATGTAATATGTGAAAGCTTTAGACTCGTTTGTTTTCCTACAAGAAAATAGAAGGATATGTGTTTTACGCCTGAAATTAATTTTGATGTTCTAAAAAAGTATTGTTATTTTAAGAATTATAAATTTATTTTAAAGAAATGTCAATAAAACACTTGATCAAACATTACTGCTTGAATATACAGTTTATCATGGGAATGTTCCACACGTAACATAATTTATAGATTATATATAAACTTATATTAATTATACAGTTGTATGGCCATTGCATAGATATATATATATATATATATATATATAATATTTAGAGTTATATGTATGTATAATTTATATATTTAATGTATGTTTATAATAAAATATGAAAATTACCTTGCGGTTTATGTTAATATATTTGTATATCGAAAAAAGAAGTGTGCGAACATGTAACTTGCTCACATGTTATTAATATGTTATTATTTATTTTTTCTTATTTGTGGTACTCTACCACAGGGCTTGCGGTAATTACTTGCGCCAAAATGTAAAAAATAAAGGGAATGACCGGTGATGGTTGTGAGTGCTCCATACATTTCCATATTTTCTGCAGTAAAAAAAACTAAAGCAATCAAGCTCTAGTAAAAAAATCTAAAGTTATAGCCCAAAAACTTTTAAATGAAATATATTGGTTTAGAAATTAATGTTTTTACAGTTTTATGTTTAGTGCTTTTAAACTTATAAAATAATTCTCCAGTAATAAAATCTAAAAATAAAACCACAAAATCTAAAGCAAAAAATCAAAGCTATAACCTCTACTAATCAATCTCTGAAAATGAACGTAATCGCTTACAGCTTGCAAAAAGAGAGAGTGAGATTAAGACTACGAGAGCAAAATTACTGATTCTCACTTGGGGTTGGTAATACAACATGTGATCTGATGCACTAATTACTTGCACTAAAATAATGTTGTGTAATTAATTACTGCTTTCAGAAAAAGCAAAGGCCATAATCATTTTTGAATCATGTTGTGTGGTAAAGCCAATAAATATAATTAGATTGCATTATTTCAACAGAATTTGACATTCACTTTGAGTTATGGTAAGAGATAGAATTGTCGTTCAAAATAAAATAAAATGATGTCCGCTACTTCGTGGGT
The DNA here is from genome assembly GCF_000309985.2 of Brassica rapa. Lineage (NCBI taxonomy): Eukaryota > Viridiplantae > Streptophyta > Magnoliopsida > Brassicales > Brassicaceae > Brassica > Brassica rapa. The sequence goes on along the minus strand of NC_024798.2, from coordinate 3,461,590 downwards.
ATGATGATATGCCATGAATTTTATCCACTTTTAGTCATGGTTATAGGTGTTTTAAGATATATTTACTACAATATAGAGTTTATTTAGAGATTTTACAGGTTCAGGGACGATTTGGAGGAAAGTGGTGATTTTGGTATCTTTTAGAACCTTTTGAATGTAGAACAACACATAATCGTCAGATGTCTAGCTATAGATACCTGAGTTAGAATACCTAGATTTCTCTTATCCTTCCTATTCTATTTTTGAAACATTCAGCTGTCGATGGACAAAATTTGCCGAGATCAATCAACGAAACAAAAAAGGCCATGAATGAAGAAGTTGGGCATTTCCAGTGCCACCGGTTTGAGATTAATCAGCATCATAAAGCAGAAGTTATGCCCATTATATTGAAGACTGGTCAGTCTACCTCGCGAGAGAAAGCTGTCGAAGAGATGAAGGACTGTCGATCGACGGTGCACCCTTGGTGTCGATCGACGGTGATGCCATAATATGGGCCGAGCATATTTTATGGCCAACTGAAACCCAAAAGCAACCAAAAATCACCAGAATACCCTTGGACGACCTAAAACCCTATTTATGTCTTTTCTACGCCATTGTTGACAGCTACACTTTCTTTTATTCATTGTTATTTGTTAGGAGAGAAGGGAGGAATTCCTTCAGATCCTCCTGAAACTCTATTGGTTTTGGTTATAATATTTATTGCAACTTCTTCTATTCATCTATGATTTATGTGACAAACATTATACATGAGTAGATCCACCTGCTAGGTTTAAGAATTTCTAGGGTTTTGAATGAACTTTTGAATTATATGATCATTAGGGTATCTAAAAATCTCTACATCAGGATAGCTTGTAATACTAGGATCTAAAGTAGTTGGAAAATCTCGAGAGTGTGACAATTGCTTGAACTTAGAATCATAAGACAATTAAGAGGCATAAGAGTGCAATCAATTAACGAAACCTGAATCTTGTTGGATTAGATACCTAGGCACATACTAGCGTTGGTCTAGGAATCTAGTTGAACATAATCAATCAGATCGATAACGCTTGCCTAAGGCAGAATTGATCGACGCTCATACTGTAGCATCGATCGACGCTCATACCATAGCATCGATCAACGCTCGATCTGTGTTGGCATGCGATTGCTGAAACACTGAACTTAGTTAATAGATTAGACTCACAGTGAGAGCTGGTTGTCTTTTGCATTAGATATCGAGTTCTAGAATCAATCCTTAGCATCTATAGATTAGAGTTCTAATAACCTAAATGAAACCCTAATTCTAGTAATCATCCTTCCATCAAACAACCTCACTATTGTTTACCGAACAACTACCATGTTCACCTTGCTTAGCTTTATTTACTGCTTTATTATTCATTGCTTAATACATTGTTTGACCTAGTGATAGACCATGGATTTTACCCACTTTTAGCCATGGTCTATAAGTGTTTTAATATATCTTTACTACTATAAAGAGTCTAGTTCGAGTATTTACAGTTTCAGGGACGATTTGGAGGAATGTGGTGATTTTGGTGTCTTTTGGAGCCTTTTGATGTGCAGAGATGCACAAACGCATCAGATGTTTAGCTATGGATAGAGACTTTCCTACCTTTATATTGAGACAATATTTTGCCACAAGATATATCTTTGAGTTAGATTTCCTATGCCACCGGTTTGAGGTCAATCAGCATCATGTAGCAGAAGTTATGCCCATTTTACTGAAGAGTGGTCAGTCTGCCTCGCAAGAGGAAGCTGTCGAGGAGATGAAGGACTGTCGATCGATGAAACAGAATTGGGTCGATCGACAGTGATGCCATAATATGGGCTGAGCATATTTAATGACCGCTGAAGCCCAGAAGAAACCACAAATTACCAGAATACCCTTGGACGACCTAAAACCCTATTTATGTGTTTTCTAAGCCATTGTTGACGGCTAAGCTTTATTTTATTCATTGTTCTTATTTAGGAGAGAAAAGAGGAACTCTTTCAGAGTCTTCCTGGAACTCCTTTGGCTTTTATAATATCTATTGCAGTTTCTTATCTATTCATCTATGATTTCTATGACAAACTTCATGCTTGAATAGATCCACCTGTTAGGTTTAGGGTTCATATAGGATGAGGGATTAGCCCAAAATATTGAATTGCTAAGTTGTTAGGATATCCATCAATTGTTCAACTTACTGCTTGTGTTATAGAGTAGCTAACTAGAATCATGTTGTTAGGATAATTAGGCACAAGCGAGAGCATGGTCTATTGCCTGAATCATTCATATTGTACTAGGATAGCTAGAGAAAGACGAGATTTGATCTAGGAACCTAGTGAACATATTTCAAACCTGGTCGCTAAAGCTTGCTAGAAGGATCGTCGATCGACAACTTGGTAGTTGTATGATCGACGGTCTGAAAGGTGTATCAATAAACAACTCGTTGATAGCGTCAATCGACACTTTCTCAAGATCAATATGCAAGAGTTGAGATCTTAGATCTAGTAATAGATAATCTAAATATGCAGAAGTTGATATATTGTTGCTTAGTTTGAGTTCTAGAATATCCAACCTTAGTCTCTATACTACTATAATCCTGATTGCCTTAATAGAAACCCTAAGTCTAGCAATCATCCTTCCATCAAACCCCAATCAATCAATCGAGCAATTAACTTGCTCACAAACCTACTATTTACATTTAAAATCATTAAATCAACCTAGCTAAATCAATATGATTAGATTTATTTGGTTCCCTAGCTCCCAGTGAATTCGATCCCTAAGTACTACAATTCGACTTCTTATTTGAGAGACTATAAATCACTCCTTAGGGTAATTTGAGTGATATCATCTATCATAGTCTAAATCTAAAGTATATTGTGTGAGATATTGAGTCTCTGTGGATTCGATCGTAAAATACTACATCGAACCTCTTATTTGCGAGAGTAGCTTGTAGGTTAATTTGAGCATATCAAATTTGACGCCATTGTCGGGGTCTCTGATCACCATTAGACTAGGTGTAGGATTTTGTCTAGGTTTTTATTTATAGTTTATTTACAAAAAAAATTCTTGTGTTTTAGGTACATGCATATGAGTACCAGAAGCAACAAGGGGATATGGATCTTGCTAGTTGAGTCACTGGATTTAGAACGCGTGATCCATAAGTCTAAAGGGCAGTCGATACCCTCCAAACAGCGATCAACAGCATAAAAATCTGACAATTGAACGACATTGATCATCTAGTGTCGATCGATACCCTCCAAGCTGCAGCGATCGACATCGTGAACCAGAAATCAACCGATGGTACAACCTCATCGTCGACCGACAGTACAACCTCAACATCGACCGATGGCACGACCTCAACGTCGATCAACAGTACAACCTCAACGTCGACAGACGACACGACCTCAACGTTGACCGACGATACGATCTCAATGTTGATCGACAGCACGACCTCAACGTCGACCAACAGCACGACCTCAGCGTTGATCAACGGTACTGTTCATATGGGTATTGTTTATCTCGACACTTTTTATCCCGCGAAAATGACATTACTTGCGAGAAGGCAGAGAAGCTCGAAGTGCTCATACTTAAGGTCGATGAGAATGGCATGTTAAGAGACGAAGAAGGTCACACTCGCAACAGCGCATGCCAGTTGATTAATGCTCAGGGTGTTGTGATCCTTGATGTGATTGTTGTTGTTGAGATGAATGATTTTTATTTGAGCCGAGAATGGTATGATTGGGTAAGTCAAGACCCCTTCCAAGGTCTTCTTCGTGAAGATCCCAAAAACCACATCGAAGAGCGTGAGGATCTAGCTTCAAGGAGTGAGCATAATGAAATATATGTAGACCACATACTCTGTATGATCTTCCCTTATTCTCTCTTTGGAGATGCATTCCGCTGGTTCAAACAGCTGCAGCCAGGATCTCTAACATGCTGGGAGGACATTACAAATTTAGAGATTGAGATGAGAACTATGTTGGAATATATGGTAGAAGATGATGAACAACATGGTTCTGGGGAGCCAAGCACGACAGAAGAAGCTGATATTAGTCATTCAACCTCAGCATCGATCGACATCACGACCTCACCATCGATCAACACCAGCACCTCAACATCGATTGACACCTCTTGAAATCCATGATAAGTCGAGTTGTTTTCAGGACAGTGCAGACTCGACACAGAAGAGCACTGATGTATCAAGTTGTGATCTTGTCCCAGATGTAGACAAAAAGATCACTATGGAAGGTCTTTTGGAGCTAGAGGATGAAGCACAACCTGAGAATCTAGATTAAAACTTAGAGAAGAAGATTGATGACGTTCAACACACTTCAGAAAAGGATCTGGAATTATAACCAAAGGTTAGCATCGATCAACACCAATCTGATGAGATCGATCGACACCCACCCTGCATCATCGATCACCACCCACCAGATAGCATCAAGCGACACCCACCCGAGATCGTGGATCGACACCCATCGTTGGACAATCTACCATGATACATAGTGGAGCTGGAGCCAGTTGAGGAAAGAGAGTACAAGTCTGAGACCTCACACCTTTTTGTCCCCACACATCTGAGACCACTTATATGCACAGAAGAAGCTGTTAGGTTTCACAAAAGAGTGAAGAGGATACATGATCATGTGAAAATTGTGGTTCCATGTGCTGTATTTGAAGTTGTATGGCCTATTCCACCCGATAGAAGTATGCAGTTAGGCTCTTACAGTGGATTATTTGATGATCATCAACACACAACATCTTCTCATAGAGGGTTGAGATTTACAAGCAAAGTCGACAAAGTCCCCACAGAATCAGTATCGAACGACAACAACAAACCGACATCGATCGACACTACCTCTTCATCATCGATAGACAACCATCGCGTATAAGAGCAGATTGAATTTAAAATGTATCTAAATCTTTTGGATGGAGGCACCACCACACGATCAGACAAGTCTGGGGGAAAGATGAGGAAGAATTAGAAGAAGAGAAAAATGACTAAGGGTAGTCCTCAAATATCATTGATTCCTCACTTCTTAGATGGTGTCAGGAAATCTAGAGTGCGCAACAGATGCTTCTCACACCCATTTGCAAAGGTTCGAATTGTTGAGATGATAGACAAAGGAGAAGAGTCTATGGAGGAGGCTTTCACGAAAGAATGATAAAGCTTCAGAGAATAGACATTGAAATCAAAAACTTGATTTGGAGCAAGTTCTCATTCTCATCCGGATTGAATCAGATCTCCAGAAGTCAAGCTAATGACTAAAAATAAGCGCTGAGTGGAAGGCAACCCACTGTTAGGTTTGTTTTAAACTTGGTTTTATTTTCATCTATTATTGATTTTCGTTATTATTTATTGCAGGTTCAAAAAAAAATGATCCAAGGAAGAAGAGTTGATATACCAGCAGTGATCGACGACAACAGGCCATTGTCAGTCGACAAAGCATCACGAGTAACGATCAATCGCCACTTAACTGTGTCGATCGACGCTCACCATCAGCAAAGAGGTATACCGTTTTTCCTTGCTAAATTTGGTACTTATGAATTATTTTCCCACCAATCTTAGAATGTATAACACTGGGGACAATGTTGATTAAGTCTGGGGGAGGTTCTCCTAACATTGTATTTTAGTTAGCTATTTCGGAAAAAAAAAGATCTGAGTAGACGATTTCCCAGCATATTGTCCGATGAGAGCATGTCGATATCAATCGACATTACATTACTTGTAGCGATCGATGGTGACTCATTTCCATCGATCAACACTTTATCCGGTCAGGTATATCATTCTAACTTGTTAAATTGAGTACTTATAATTTATTTATCACCATAATTCCGACTATATATACACCGAGGACAATGTAATTTAAGTATGGGGGGAAGTTTATTGATATCTAGTTATTGTGAGTTTTATCAAATGTTTTCAAAAAAAAAAAAGTTTTTATCGAGTCAAGAAGGGGTTTATGATCACATACAATTTGATTGCTACTCCAATCACTCTCTAGCACCATCTAGATTTACAAATTGCAGGATGTATTAGATAGAAACACCGTAGTGTATCACGTAATTCTAACATCCACACCTGCTGACAATGTCTGGAGAAGCCAAAGCTGACTTCCAACCTTAATCTACCCTACTTGCTTGTTTTGGGGCTTGGTATACATCGGATAGGAGTCCTCCTACAAGTCTAGAAAGTAAAAGTTTGTATGCTTCTGATTCCCTTCTCTCTCTCTCTCTCTTCGGCATCATAAGATATAAAAGACTGAAATGATTTCCTGGAAGAGGCAGAGGGGTAGGAGTGTCTCCTGTGACCCCAGTATTCGCTACACTTTGTCAAATAAAAGCGTCAAAAGTAGACAAGTCAATGAGATAACAAGATGGACTGTATCAGCATCAACATTCATTGAAATTGAAACTATAGAGTTCAGAAAAGAGAGAAAATAAGGAATAAAGGGATCAGAGAAGACTACATATGTGTTCAGAAAAACTTGCTTGAGTAAGATTCCATATCCCTTGATCGATACTCCAAAGACGTAGCCCACACATCTAATTTTATGCACAAATGAGGTCAGCAGAGGGGTACGTCAGGCGCTATCAGTGGTGTTGTGTGATTGTATGGTATGGTGACTAAGCTAGTGTGTAGTATATTGAAAGCATCTAAGGTTAGTAATGATTCACTTCCACCTATCTTATATTCAGAAGTGAGAGTAGTGATTTTAAATTATTTGAGTCCCTCCTGTTTTCAAACCTCTTTCATAATATATTTGAGTTCAACATAGCCTTGAAATCTTTTAAATTTTAAATTCATTTGTTATAAAACGCTTACCTGAAAAAGGTTTATTTTAAAATTCCATTATATAATTTAATTTAGATGTAAATTTTTTAAAAGACTATCATTACAAATAAAACCTCTCCCATTACAAATCTTATCAGATCTTAAAACAACTATTTTAAGGTCGCATTACTTCTCAAACTCATTTCAGATCTAATAAAACTAATAATTAATTTTTACCGTTTTAGACTATTTTGACTCAATACATAAGTTCCACATAAATAATCCAGTCTCTTGGCAGATGAGAAAAAATAGCCACATTATTAAAATAACCAAGAAATTCAAATTTTTTTTTATTTATTTGTTATAGATCAAAGATTTTTTAAAAAATCATATTTTATATTGGTTCTTTGTTGTTTGTGTATTAAATTTTTATGTATAAAATAGAGTTCACCACAATACTAAGAACTGACATATGAATTTTAAACCATCAATTTACTTTATCATTAATTGTATACATTAACTCTTTAAGTATCATCGTTATAAGCATAAATATTTTTCAACATATCCAACTTCTAACTTGTACCTCATGCAGGTTTGGAAAATCCGAATTGACAGAAAGAGAATGAGTCAAGTAGAGATGACACTGGAGATCATTGGTTTTACAACAAAAGTCCAATGTTATTATTGAGAATTGCATTCATTTAACATTCATATTATTATTTATTATAAATAAATCCACAGCTCTGATACAAATATTATAATACTTTATTTTAGTGACATTAAAAATATTTAGACATTTATTGTTAAAAAGGTAGTATAGACTTTGGATTGTGTATTGTATTCACAACCTTTAGCGAGAACCCTTACAAGGAGCATTGCAGTCACAAAATCCCTTAGAACCCGAACAAACACCACTACCACTAGGTGGGTATTTCTTCTTACACTCATTTCGACATAGTATTGGAAAACATAGCTTTGAGGTAATTGAGATTTTATAAGGACATAGTTTTGTTTCCTTTGTTTGTGCATCTGTCATTATTCCTGTTGAATACAAATTCTCAAATTTTATAAGAGAAAAAAATAATGATAATATTTATTTATTTATGAATTATAAAAATTATTTATCAACAAAGTTCTTACTTACTTTTGTTTTAAGCATTTTAAATAAAAAGACACATAGATTTTATTAGTAAATAAAAAACAAAAAATGATTTGATCAAAATATTTATTTTTATATTTTGAAGAAATAATTTGAAGAAATGCGTGCATATTTTTTTTGCAGTTTTAAGCACAAATATTGTATATATTGCAAAATCATAACATATTAACTATAATAACTATAATATATATATATATATATATATATATAATATATATATATATATATATATATATATATATATTTGTATGTGATTAAAAAAATAACACAAATTTACATAAGAACTATAGTTCATCCATATTATGAAAAATGTTGGTTAACATATTTGTATGTGCATGAAAAAATGTAAAGAAATAGATGACAAAAACGAAAATATCTAGAATGTATTTATCACAGTATTTCTCTATCATGTATAAAAACTATACATTTAAAAATAAAAATGGACAAAAATAGTTAATAAAATCTTAAAATATTTTAGGGTTGATCCTTTTTAGTTTAACACAAAATGTTTGACTCAGTTTCTATATTTTCTAGCCCTGCTAGGTATTTATGAATTTACATTAAAAGATAATTGAATTTATATTGTATATAGTAAATAAAATTAATGCAAGAGGTCTACAATATATTGAAAATTAAATTTAAATTATCTAATTATTATAATCAATTTATTATAAAATTACTGTATGCAATATAGTAAGATATAAATACAAACCTAATGAAAGAATGATGAATATGGTTAAGAAGGTGAATAAGAGTTGAAGGGATTTCCTCATTGTAGATAATAGAAATGAATTGATGTTGAGTTAAAAATTTAGGAAATAGTCGAAGTGTTCTATTTTTTTCTTACAACAGAAGAAGAAGTATTCTTACATATATTCATAATAAAAATATCTAATTTAAGCTACTCACATTATTATGTTCCGATGTAAGCGAATCAAATTTAGAAAAATTCCACATTCTTTGTTCATGTAATATGTGAAAGCTTTAGACTCGTTCGTTTTCCTAAAAGCAAATAGAAGGATGCGTGTTTTACGCTTGAAATTAATGTTGATGTTCTCAAAAAAGTATTGCTATTTTGAGAATTATAAATTTATTTAAAGGAAATGTCAATAAAACACTTGATCAAATATTATTGCTTAAATATACAGTTTTTAGGTGAATGTTCCACATGTAGCATAATTTATAGATTATATACAAACTTATATTAATTATACAGTTTGCATGGCCATTGCATAGATATGTATAATATTTAGAGTTATATGTATGTATAATTTATAGATTTAATGTATGTTTATAATGAAATAAAAAATTACTTTGCGGTTTATGTTAATATATTTGTATATTGAAAAAGAGAGCGTGCGAGCACGTGACTTGCTCACATGTTATTAATATGTTATTACTTATTTGCCCTTGTTTGTGGTAATATGCCACGTGACTTGCATTAATTACTTGCGCCAAAATGTACAAACAAAAATCAAGGGAGTGACTGGTGATGGTTGTGAGTGCTCTATACAATTCCAATATTCTCTGCAGTGAGAAAACTAAAGCAATCAAGCTCTAGTAAGAAAATCTAAAGTAATAGGCCAAAAACTTTAAAACAATTCTATAGTAATAAAATCTAAAAATAGAACCACAAAATCTAAAGCAAAAAAATCAAATCTATATAACCTTTACTAATCAATCTCTGAAAAAGAACGTAATCGCTTACAACTAGCGAAAAAAGAGTGAGATAAGGCTACGAGAGAAAAAAAATTACTGATTCTCGCTTGGGATTTGGTAATACGGCATAATATCTGATGCACTAATTACTTGCACTAAAATAATTTTCTGTAATTAATTACTGCTTTCAGCAAAAAAAAAAAAAAAATCATTTTTGAATCATGTCGTGATAAAGCCAATAAATATAATTAGATTGCATTATTTCAACAGAATTGATATTCTTTTTTAATTATGGTAAGAGATAGAATTATCGTTCGAAAGAAAATAAAATTATGTCTGCTAATTCGTGGGTGTAAATGCATTTTAGAAAATCTAAATCTAATAATATTTTTTGTATCTAAATTTATAAGACTAAATATATTTTTCAACATTCAGATCCGTCTAAATTTTTAAATATTTAAATTCAATCTTCATTACTTTTTAGTGTGGTAGATATTTGTAAATGAAGTATGTATTGATATTTTTGATTAGTTTGGTAGTTTTTAAACTTATATTATTATTGAGTTTTTTTAGAAACAAATACGTATCAATTTCAGATATTATTAAATGTAACACCGTTTGAGTTGTTTGTCATTTGATGTAAGTTAGTTCCTAGATTACTTTCTCTTTTTTTTTATCGGAATTAAATAAACTGAAAATAAAAGCAACAATTAAATTATAATTTTGAGAGATGAAGGACATGTCAATAAAAATCATTAAACTGAAATTCATTTTAATATATAGTCGAATTTATAAAACTTAGCTGGATGATAGAATTAGTAGCACAATAAATATATTTAGTTCATCATAACCCAGAAACCTTTTAAATTTTAGATTAAATCGTTATAAAACGCTTACCTGCAAAAATATTTATTTTAAAAGTCCAATATATAATTTCATTTAGATGTAAATTTTTTTAAAAGATTATCATTACCAATAAATACCTTTCCCATCATAAACCTTATCAGATTTTAAAACAACTACTTTAAGGTCGTAATACTTCTCAAACTCATTTCAGATCTAATAAAACTAATAATTAATTTTTATTGTTTTAGACTATTTTGAGTTAATACATAATTTCCACGTAAATAATCCAATCTCTTCGCAAATGAGAAAAATTAGCCACATTATGAAAATAACCAAGAAACTGATTTTTTTTATTTACTTGTTATTGATCAAAGATTTTTTAGAAACTCATATTTTGTGCGTCAAGCATGTGTGTCACATTAAAAAAATCTGTAAGCATCCTACACAAATATCATACATCATATAAAAATAATACCTTAAAAGTAGTGTAGATATATTAACATGTAAGATGTTGAGTAATTTTTGTAAAATTAGATTCATTTCCCATTAATGTATAGTTTAATTCACGATCATAGTGTAAATGTACATATTATTTCCATATATCATATAGAAAGTTGATATGGTAAGAACTCAATTTTAATAGCAAGTAGAATATTTGTTTACCATCTTTATATTGATTCTTTGTTGTTTGTGTATTAAATTTTGATGTATAAAATAGACTTCACAACAATACTAATAATTGACATATATATTTTATATGAATTTTAAACCATCAATTTTTTTCCATTAATTGTATACATTAATTCTTTAAGTATAATCATTTATAAATATTTTTCAACATATCCAACTTCTAATTTGTATTTCATGCAAGTTTGAAAAATCCAAAATTGACGGAAAGAGAATGAGTCGTAGAGATGACACTGGAGATCATTTATTTTATAATTTTTATTAAAAAAATTTCAATCTTCTTATTAAGAAGAGAATGAGTCAGTAGAGATGACACTGGAGATCATTTATTTAACATTCATATTATTATTTATCATAAATAAATCCACATATCTGATACAAATATTATAATGCTTTTTTTAATGACACTAAAGATATTTAGATATTTATTGTTAAAAAATGTAATATAGAATTTAGATTGTGTATTATATTCACAACATTTAGCAAGAACTCTTACAAGGAACATTGGAGTCACAAAATCTCTTAGGATCCGAACAAACACTACTACCAGTTGGTCTAATATTTTTTCTTACACTCATTTCAACATAGTAACTAGATCTTGACCCGCACGACCGTGCGGGTTTTCTTTAATAGTAAAATATTTTAGATTATGTAATAAAATATATCACTAAATTAATATAATTTGGCGTTATATATTATTTAATTTTATAATAATATTTATGTGGCGTATAATATTATTATTATAAAATTTATAATTTTTTGTGACAAAATTTATTTTAAAAACATTATTATGTAACAATACTGATTTACATAATTTTTGTTTTATTTCTAAATTTGAAATATATGTGGAAACTAGATTAAGTTGAACCTACATAATAGAAAATTTGGTATATAGTTATTAATTAAACCAATTTAATATAGCTGTTTTAATAATAAACCAAATTGTTTTTAAACTTAGGGAAATACACATACGTTAATAATAATAAAATCTTATGTATACAATATGAATAAAGATCAAATGTTTCATCTATGAGGTATAAATTAGTTGTATTACATGTAAAAACATTTAAATGTGTGATTTTAAGTGGTATAAATTAAAAAAAAATACATATAAAATAAGTCATAATTTTTGTGCTAAATAGATAAGAATTTTTATTTTAAATTAGAAATTGAAATGAATATTTATTTTCAAAAATATCTTTTAAAATTCTTCTTAAATTTAACTTTAAAAAATAAATCAATTTATTTTTTAATTATCATTAAAATACTATTAAAATTATTTTATATAATAATTATTATTTTTACAATCAAAACTAAACTAAAATTTAGTTTCTAATTATACTTTGTGATAATTAAAATTTTAATTAACTAATTTCAAAAATATATTTTAAAAAGATTCTAAAACATATTTGAAAGATTTTGTTAGACATTTCTTTAAGATATTTATTAGTATTTCAAATAAAAATAAAGAAATTAAAAATATGATAATTAAGTTATGTAAGATTTAAGAAATTTTCTAAGAATGGTCCAAATAAAAACATCACACATAAAAGAAGTCATAACTTCTATTTTAATAGTATAGATAAAAAACAAGGTATTTTGTGTTAATTGGAATTTTATAAGGACATAGTTTTATTTTTCTTTTCTGTGCATGTGTCTTCATTCATCAATGATGTTAGATACAAATTCTCAAATTTTATAAGGAATGAAAATAATAATAAGATTAATTTATTTATGAATTATAAAACTTATTTATCAGCAAGAACTGCTTAATAAACTTTTGTTTAAAGCATTATAAATAAAAAGACACATAGATTTTCAGTTACGAATAGGTAATGACGTTTTAATCGTATTCTAATATATGGATGTTGAGTACAATATAGTTTGACTTTTCAAACTTGTAATAAAAATATTTATGTATAGGAAAACTGAAGTTTATTTATATTATTACTGTAAAACAATTAATTAGGAGTAAAAAAAATTACTTAGGAGTATAAAATGAAAATAAATGTAAAATAATTTCAAGTGGATGTTGAAATGAGGATTTAATTATACTAGTCCAGGGAATGATAACAATCGTAGAACTTTATTCAACTAGGATAGTGAGATATTGGGAGAGCTCAGTTTTAGAGCTCTGGTCAATATAAGCTCTCCTGAGAATCTGGTCGACAGGTCGAGTAAGTTACACGATCAAACAGTTTTGCACCATGGTTATGAGCCTTATGACATCTCCATTGATAAAAACGTTGGCTCTTGATGGATATTGTTCTCCTGCAAACATGCAGGTCGAATAGTATCATACAAAAATTACATATTATTCTAGTGTGAGCTATGGTTTTTTTTTTTTTTTTGATTCAGAGTACTAATATGGCATGGTATCAACTGGACCCGCATGGCTCAAGCAAGTTGGTCTAAAGTAGTTTAGAGCTGTTGCTGGAGCTAGACACACAAAAATATATATATTTGGGGAAATATCGAAGTTTGTTTTTGCCCAACTCGGCTTGACTATCGGTCGGCCAGGGCGGTTCTGAGATTATGAGAGCCACAAACAATTTAGCAATGATTTTTTTTTTAATTATAAATTTGGAGGCCTTTTTCTATGTAATTTTTTTTTTTTTAAATGGAGGCCCTATGCCAATGTCTATGCCTAAGACCACCCCTGCAGTTGCACAAAGAAACCTAAATATGGTATGAGCTTATCAACTGCATTTTTTTTTCTATGTTTAGAAGAATACTGAGGAAACTGGTGAATACCTACCTTGTCAGGAAGCTCCAATGGTGTAAATCCAATCTTATTTTGCAACCTTCTCTAGACCCCTGCAGCTGTTTTAGCCTCAGGACTTGCCTTTCCCCTGAAATGAAATAGGGAACACCCATCTTTTATCCATGTTGCAAAACAATGAGAAATAGCTACATGGATAAGCTTTTTTTTTTTGTTTGTTCAGAAACAAAACCTCAGAGGAGCCTTTGCGAATTTTCCTGGTTGGAGTCCTCATTGTGACAAACTCCTCAGCCGCTGTGGGGTGAACACCCACTGTTGCGTCAAAGTCAGCCTTAGTTAGGCCAGCTTTTACAGCAACCCCAAATCCCTACCAAATCGAAAAAAAAATCATCTCAAATCATATAAATGTCTCCTGTGTTTATTTTTTTCAGAGAAGATGAACCATGTTGATAGTGAAACCTGGATTATTTCTGGTGAATCCTCTCCACACATGTGAACACCAAGAACTTTATCGGTGTTTGCACAGACAATGAGTTTCATAAACACCCGGTCTGGAAGTCCTGAAAGCGTAGCCTTCAATGGCTTAAAATGTGATGTGAAAACATCTATGTCCCCATATTGTTCTATGGCCTGCTCTTCAGTTAGACCAACTGTTCCAATAGGTGGTTGAGAGAAGACAGCGCATGGAACAGCTCTAGTTGAATAAAGAACACATAAAGGATAAAAAAACATCAAAAGACAGACTACAGATAACAGTTATAGAATGTTCTTGATCTTAAAAGGAGTAGTAGCGGTCAGAAACTCAAAAGGTTAACACTGTTCAAGACTGTCATGTTACCTATGATCAGGCTTTGTTGGTTCATTTTGAAACAAAGTTTTAGCCAATGCACCTCCCTCCATCAAGGCGACCGGAGTCAAGTTAATCCGGTCAGTGACATCCCCAACAGCCCATATCGAAGGAACAGATGTCCGTGAATATTCATCAACCTTTACCAAACAAAGTGGCAACGTGGAGATAACTTTCAGCAATGCAACAAAAAAAAAACAGCCAAACATTATTACATCAATAGGAAACCAATAGACCATATACCTCTATTGCTCCATTTTTCGCCAATTTTACTCCAACATTTTCCAATCCTAAGTTCTGTTATCACAACCAACATGGCATCACTGACCAAATCATACTCTACAATCATTGTAACAACTTACATTTTAAGTCATAAACAATGCTAACAGTCTCCAAGTAGATGATACCTTTGTATTGGGCTTGCGACCAGTTGCAAACATAACATGTGAAAACCCATCAACAGTTCCCTTGCTAGTCTTCAAAGAAAACGACCCATCTCCAGATTTGATGATGGCTTCAGGGGACTCCTCTGTGTGGAACTCAATGCCTCTCAAAGACATCTGCTCTCCAACAAAATCCCTAACCTATCAACAAGAACAACAATTAAATTGAGAAAAAAAATAACACCAAAAAAGATAAACACAAGCAGCGGCCAAAGTTACTCACGTCTTCATCAAACCCCCTCAGCACCTTCTTTTGCCTAATAAACACATGAACTTCACTGCTGAGACCATTAAATATTCCCGCAAACTCCAGGGCAATGTAGCCACCACCAACGATCGCAATCTTCTTGGGCTTGGAAGGCAAATCAAGCGCAGCATCTGAATCAATAGCAAACTCTCTTCCTGGAATGTCAGGAATGAAGGGACGTCCACCAACTGCAATCAGAATGTTTCTAGTAGTATAGATTCTCCCATCTACATCAACAGTGTGTGGGTCTATAACCTGCACACAAACTCAAACTCAAAAATCCATATTCTTCCAAGTAATACATAGAAGCATGATGAACTATTATTAAGCCTACCTTTCCACGGCCTTCGATCAACTTGACATTAGCATTGTTGAGTATATTCTTGTAGATACCAGTCAGACGCTGCAACTCAGCGTTCTTGTTGGCAATCAATGTAGTCCAGTCATGAGAAGGGTCGGTGTCATACTTCCAACCAAAGCCGTGACTGTCTTCAAACTCGTGAGTGTATTTGGATGCATACACTAGTAACTTCTTTGGCACACATCCTCTGAGTACACACCTGTAGAATATGTACCAACCACAACAACTACACTCATTTGTTTTGAAAAAAAAAAAAAAGTATTGACCTTTTTAGATCTAAAACAGCTTCGAATGAGACTTCTCTACACAAAAGTGCATAAATGTGGAATCTTTCAAAATATAATTAAGGTTACTAAACACCTTCCGACAACAAATGTTTCAAACTGATCTCGTGGTCTGGTCTCTAAGCATATAAAGTTTTGATTTTTAAATGTATGAAGTTGTAGACTTCTCTACGCAGTCAATATCTAAAGTGCCTAAATGTGGGAGCTTTCAAATGTAATTAAGGTTACTACAACAAATGCTTCAGACTGATCTTGTAGTCTGGTCTCTAAGCATATAAAGTTTTGATTTTTAAGTATATAAAGTTTTGATTTTTAAGTATATGAAGTTGCAGGGGAAAGAAGGCTTACGTTCCTCCGACGCCTCCGGCTGTATCGGAGGAGATGGTGGAGAAAGGGAGCTCGCAGACGGCGGCGGACGCTCCGAAGCTCGTGGCGAAGCGGGAGGCACGGACGCCGCCGCTTCCGGCGCCGAGAGTGAAGAGGTCGAAGTCGTAGCGAAGGTCAGAGTCTGTTCCGTAGTCGTTTTGGGCACGGCGAGAGGGATTGTAGCGGTGGTTTGAGAGTAAGGTGAGACGGGGACGGAGAGACGATGATGGTAGATGGATTGAGATTGGGAGTTTTCTGCAGAGGGTGGTTTGAAGAGATGGAGAAGATGAAATTGTAGTGGTCAGCTTCGGAGTCGTAGCCATCTTTTGCGTTCTCGCTCTCTCTACTTTTCTTCGTTTTAAGTTTCTGTGCGTATATTATTTTCTTTTCCCAACGATTCTCTTGGATTTTATATGTTTTGACTCTGATTGTCGGTACAACAGTTCCGGCTGTAAAGGTAAAAGATTTATACACACACGTTAGTTCATCTCAAACCAAACTCCAAAACACTATTTTAGTGTAATTTTTACAGTAAAACCTCTCCAACCTAATTGCAAAAATCACATCATTTTAATTTCACACTAAATTTGATATAATACTATTCACTACACTAAAATACTATTTATTTATTTTATTAATAAAATTTACAATTAAATAAATAAAAAATTAAACATATATAATATTATAAAATAATTTTATTGTGAAGTTTAATGTTGTGGTTGGAGAATAACATTTTTTTAGTGCTGAAATTATATTAAAATAGTGTGATTTTGATACTAAAATAGTGTTATGAATTAGAGATGCTCTTAGCATTAATGCATGTATAGATACACCTTGAAATGAATGGTCTAACATTATTTTAGTATCAAAAATATACTATTTTAATTTAATTTTAACATTAAAATAAAAAAATTCTAATCATAACACCAAATTTCGGACTAAAACTATTTTATAATATTATATTTATTTATTTATTTATCTATTATTTATTTAATTGTATATTTTATTAATAAAATAAATGAATAATATTTTAGTAGAATGAATAATGTTTTAGTGTAAGTTAATAATATTTTAGTTGGATGAATCATGTTTTAATGCGGTAAATAATGCCACACTAAATTCTATGTAAAATTATAGTGTTACTAGTATAATTTTTGCACTTGGATTGAAAAGATTTTGGTATAAAAATCACAATAAAATAGAGTTTTGCGAGTAGATTGGAAATGACCTTAAGACTTGTTCAGTGCCGACGAGAGTACCTTAGCAAAATATCACTTTTTTTTTTCCATATGGTAATATTATTAAAAGGACGAAATCAAGTTACAAACATAAAACCCAAAAAACTAAACATAATGGCTCAACACTGGCCCAAACATGAAACAGGCCAAAGAGAGGTCCAATCTCAAAAAAAAAACGTGAGACGCGACACACATGTCACGCCGAACAAAAACGTGTCGAAACCCTCAACAGCGAGGCACGACACGCGTCAGAAGGAGAATCACGCCGGAGACTGGACAGCGTTTCACCGGACCTCGCCGGAAACTGAACGGCGCCTCACCGGATCACACCTGGAGAAAGCGCTTACCCAAACTCACCACTTCATCAGCTTTGCATGTTACCACCAGAGAGCATCAGACGAGAAATCAAGATCTCATCCAGAAACAAAGCCCCCATTCAAACGACTAAATCATTCACTCACCCTTCATACACCATTATCCCTTGATTTCAGATCATCGGAGAGCATCAATCGAACAAATCGAGATCTCATCCGTCACATCAAACCATCAAAACATGAAATCAAGCTGAGTCACCACTCAAGAACCCATAGACAAAACCGCCATCGACGAAAGGATCGTACGACGCGAAAACAGAACCGGCAAAAAAAATGTTAAAGGAGTCATCTTCTCCCAGAAACTAAGCCGGCCAAGCCTGAAGATCCAAGGTTTCCCAGAACCAAACCCAAAGAAAGATAATCAAAACTTTGATAGAGCACCGATGAAAGCTTCATCTCATCTCCAAGAGGAGAGAGAGAAGTCCCGGTCTCCTTTTGCAAAATATCACTTCACCATCATATTACTATTCTAAACATATGTTCGTTTGCAAATATATTACATATACACATACATAATCCACGCTCAAGTCAACATAATAAATAATAAAATATACTTTAGCTTTTGAAATAAGTATTTCAGTGCCGACGAGAGTATCTTAGCATAATATCAATTCACCATCTTCTATTGAGATTTAGCACCAGACTGGAGAGCTGCTTGTACTTTGCTAAAGAAATGTGCTTGCAACCTTTCAAGAGAACAACCAAAAATTAAATTCACTTTCTTTTCATAATTGAGCAAATGAAAGGGGCAACAAAGAGAAATCTCAACTTGGTTGCACATCTGTAGTACACAGTATCTGGGGAGTTGTAAGTTCTACAATTGTTAAACATCCTTCTCGTATCAGCCACAAACATGTCAAGTGTCATGTAGTACTGCTCGGACTCTACTCTCTTCCCAATTGTCTTCAGATCTGTGTTTCATACCAAAGTTTATAACATATTTGTACTAAAACGAGCAGTTACCATATTACCAAATTATTTCAATCAACAGAACAAACAATCGGTCGTTCTCCTGTATAAAGAAATCATCTCTTGATTAAGTTGCATTCATTCATTCCTCAGCGATTAATTTTATTTGTAGAGACTATTATGTTTTCAAGGAACAATAAAAGGATAACAAAAAATGTATGGCATGATAATTCAGTGTTCAACCGAACTGTATTCTTACCAATGGGATCTTTAATAAATTCATAGTAATCAGGAACATCGAGAGGATCAACTGGTTCTTTAAAAGGCCAAGCATCAGAATGGTCTTGCATTGTCTGTTGCCAATTAGATTAGCTGGTCAAACTAAAGAGCATGTAATTGCAATAACGTATAAAACACTTAAAGGAAGAAAGCTTATCACAAACCTTCAAAAGCCCGCGAATAAGTGCATTCAACTGCTTTTGCTTTGTTACACTATCTCCAGAACCACTGAATAATGTGTAACGCGTGTGCCCCCACTGATCTGGGGTCCAACCTGCGTCCCCTGTAACATTTTTTTCATAATTCTTGTAATTAGCACAGATTGAGCTATATTTACACAGTATAACAGATTAAAACCAATGCATGTTTAACGCCAGTTACGGAAGCTATATTAACCCTGAGAGATAAATCTATTTTTAAAGCCAAATTTTACTATTACATATTAACCCAAACTTCATAGCTAACCAATGCGGCAGCCACTAGCACAAACTGCAGTAATACCATGGGGGGTAGAATCATGACTTACTTAAGCCAGGAATATCCTCAACTCTGATATTTTTAGAACTTCCACCTTCTTTCTGCAGAAATGATAACATTTATTATACTATTCGAAACATATTTCTTTTTTTTTTTGCTGTGACATGCAATAATAGTCACAAAAGACACACAACCATTGATGTTCACCTTTTGAAATTCAGCAACTTGATACACATTCTGACAGTTTGATAACTCTCTTATCATTTCATCAATTGCCTGGCATTAAAAATAGTACAACGGGGATCAGAATCTGATGGACTTGAGGTTTAATCACCAACTTGAAGGCTCAAGAAATTATTTCATCAGAGGTGAAGTATAATCAATGGCTTACTTTTCTCTGCTTGCTAATCATGCTTGACAAATTTGTATATTTAAGCTTTGGATCAATTCTGCATTCCATAAGTAGGACACCATCATAGTCTTTGATGTACCTGGAAAAATAAAAGTTTTTTATTTTAAAGATGTGGAAAAGAATGTAAAGCCAACTTCCGGAAAGCTTTTTTCGGCATGTGATACAGAATCTCTCTGATACCATGATCAGCTAGGAAGTAGAATGATGTTATTCTAAGTTTTATGAGTTTAACTGAGACTACAAATATTCTATTCGGACATCAATCATATAATAAATCACAGAATGATGATGAGTACGGCAATGAGCAGTTTGAACTAAGAGATACATCGTTTACATACCCATGCCATACATCTTTCTCCAAGTAAATCTCTTTAGTAAAACTCTGCACAAGAAAATAGTCTTAGCATATTAAATTAGTGAACAACTATAAAAAAATTACAGAACTTTAGTGCCCCAGGGAGTAGACTAGATAGCAAAGAGTGGAAACATAGTTTTTTTGAAGAGAATATATGCAAATGAGAATAAATGTTTATCTAAAGCAGATGATAATAAAGACGAACTAAGCCAAAAGATTTAGAAAGTTGTTTTAACAAAAGGAACATTTTGCAAGTAAAAACCCAAAATCATCAATGATTATGCACACAAAAATTAAGCATGCAAAAACTGCTTGGAGCCGTTCAGAGCTCCGGATGAGCTAACAAATACAGCTAAAACAACCAAATAAATTTTTTTTTTTTTTTTTAAACAGAGAGCAGAGCCAAATATTGCGGAGAATATGAAATAGACCAACCTGTTTGAGAAAATAACCAACAGCATTGTTGTCAGCATAAGTAAGAAAATGCGTCAATCCATCAACATCTCGTGCATGTTCTTTCAAGTGGTTCATCAATCTGGTACCGTAGCCTTTAACTTGTTCATCTGCGCTGATTGCACAAAAAGCTATTTCTCCAAACCTCTGCCTGAACCCCAGGTAAAACAGTGAATTAAATAATTAAGCATGCCTAGACTGTAATCACGCTATATATCTTCTTTGTTTCATCAACAACACACATAATACATTTACAGAAGACTTGATTAGAAAAAGCAAAATCTATGCTCGATAAAAATAAAATACTAAGTCAACATACTATTATTTGCTTTCAGTCTTGATATATTTAGTTTAAGGAAATATCTTAACTAATAATAAGAATATAATTGTTGTAAGAATGTTGGGAATAGTGAGGCGAAGGTTGGCCTTACCTGTGATATGGACGATACGTGATACCACCTACAACAAGAGGGATGCCACCTTCAACCTCATTTTTTCTTAGGACCATGACAGACTTATGTTTCCTGGGTAAATAACATAAGTTGCAGATATCAGAATGCTTACAAGTAGGCCTGGGTGTTTGGGTACCTATCTATGACTGGTTGAATCCTAAACCCGTTCGGGTTTTTTTAAACTTCGGTTCGGATTTTTCGGGTCGGTTCAGGTTCGGGTTTTGGTTAATATGCCTACGCCTACTAACAACAGTGAACAGCTCAAAAGAAAACTACATGTTTCACATTAGTTAAAAGAATGTTCTTTAATACCTATCCATGAGAAGGCGAACAATGTACTCCTTTGGCATATTAGGCAGCTGTCTTGCAAATATGTTCTTCAAACCAATCAAACTGGAACAAAAAATTATTCAAGACAAATTACACTGTAAATTAAAATCTAAAAATCTGTGACATAAAAGGAAAATACCACATCATATGGTCATCAACGCCATCATTAGAGTAACAGACAAATTTGAGCCGCCCAGCTTCTTCCTAAAAGACAGATAAGTCAACTGTACCTTTTTTTCTTTAAGGACAGAACATAAAAAAAAAAACAAAAGAGAGATAAAAGCGAACCTCTCTCCTCAAAGCCTCTTCTCTCGCAATGTAAGCCCCGCAGGTCAATATCTTAGCAGCCTCATCCTTCGGCGCAATCGCGCCAGCTGTCCCAGTCCCAGCCTGAAGCTCCACCGTTGAGATCTCCTCCGTCTTAATCTTAGCGTTGCGACTCGAACCGTTGACATCGAGTCTCGCGGCGGTGAATGTGCGGATCGAAGAGTCGTGATCCGGTTCGGGAGCGAAGTCTTCCTCGTAGCCGTCGTGGACGGCGTACTCTGATTCGTCGGGGTCTGAGCCGGAATCGGCTCCGCGCGCGGCGGAGAGGCTCTCGAGGTCGTCGTTGGAGGAAGGAGGGAAGGAAGTGGAGGGAGGAGCGTGATCCTCAGACGCGGCGAGTTTGCGTTTGTGGAGGGATGAAGAGGCGGAGGCGGAGTGGGAAGGAGAGGGAGTCTGAGAGCTGCGAGAACGATTGGCTGCGTTGAGGTGAGAAGAGTGAGAGTCCATTGTAGCGATCTAGGAGAATTAGCGAAGGTGATTGATTGTGGTCGTTGCAGAGTAAATCGCCAAGGCTCTCGGTTGGTGAAAAGGAATCAAATGCTTATATATATTCTCCAAATAAAAGATATTCAAATAACTTTTTAATTTTTGAATAAAAATACTAATCTTGTTTTCTTAATAATTATAATTATACTAATAAATCTTGTTATACTAATAAATAGTATTGAACCTTACACAAGTTTATTGAGATTTTTTCTCTTGAGAGTGTTTTTGGATTTTAAAATGCATTTAATTTAAGAGAAATAGTATTATACAACTTAGTCCTGCAATTCCAAACAGAATCGAACCGAAGATTGTGGATTTCGGTTCTTGTTCGGTTAGGAACAACACACCGATCAGCAGATGTTTAAAACATCTTTGGTTATTGCATCGGTTCGGTTCTTTAAGTTCCAATCAGTTATCTGAATTTTAACTTATTTGTCGGCTAACTTAAACATAATCAGTTAACCTAATCCCTTTTCTCTTTCTCTCAAACCGGAGCTTCTCTCTTCTTCGTTTCGTCGATTCTGAAATCCGAGTTACTCGTCTTCTTCGTTTGGTTCTGACCACGAAGTAAGCTTCTACTTCTGTCTCTCTAGTTCTATGTCGGTTTTCAGGTTGTGGTTCAGACTGTTTGATGTTTGAGATTGATTTGAGAATTAGGGTTTCTTTCCAAAATCAATTAGGGGTTTTCGATTTGGATTGAAAGAAAAATCAATTATAAATGTTATAGTGTTTCATAAGGGTTGTTTGTCCATTTTCAGTTTAGGATTCGAGATGGATTTGGGATTTAGGGTTTCTCTGGAAATCAATTTCCGGGTTTAACGTTTAGTGTTTGGGTGCTAGGATGACTTGATTATTAGTGTTTCTTGTTGATATTCATATTCTCTCTATTTTCTAACTGGTATTCATTCATCTTGTTATACAGATGTCAGGTTATGAAGATAATGATGAACTTCTTGGAGATGGCATTGAATCACATGCAAATGTAGCTACTGGAAATAAAAGATCGGCTTCAGTAAGATTAACATCTGACCTTCCTCCGGTTCCAAATAAAAGGCTAGCTCATAGAGCGACGGTGTGGCAACACTTCAATCAACATGAAGATAACCTGGGCCTCTGCAATTGTCGCTACTGTGGCCAAGAGATCGGATGCGACACCAAAAAGAGTGGGACTAGCGCTATGAAGAATCATATTGCTCGGTGTAAGTTGTTCAAAGCTTTTGAGGCAAGTGGTAATCATCAGGGTTTAGGAACTGATAGTAGTGGTGTAGTTATTGCGGTTACGTACAATGCTAGGTTGTTTAGGAGATCTGTGAATGAGATGATTGTGTTGAATGAGCTGCCATTTTCTTTTGTGGAATCCGAGGGGTTTAGGAGGTTCTGTCACAATGTCTTGCCCATGTATATGGTTCACTGCAGAAGGACAGCAACAAAGGATATATTTGGCATGTTTATGAAAGAGAAATCGAGTTTGAAGCAGTTGTTTTCTTCTGAGAAGAAGAGAGTCTCCTTAACCACTGACATTTGGACAGCTCCGACAACATCCTACAGCTACATGGTAGTCACAACGCATTGGATTGATAGAAACTGGGATATGCAGAAAAGGATTCAGTTTTAAACATGTGACATATCACAAAGGAGACACCATTGCTGAGCATCTGAGTCAGTGTCTAGCGGATTGGGGAATTGAAAAGGTGTTCATAGTGACAGTGGACAATGCTAAAGGCAATGACAAGGCGCCACTATGTTTGTTCACTGAAGCTTGTAGACAACTAGGACCTAATGCTCTAATCAAGGATAGTGAATTATTACATATGCGTTGTTGTGCACATGTACTGAACATGATAGTCAAGGATGGTCTAGCTGAGGTGAAAGTGTAGTAGCTATCAGGAATGATGTCAAGTATGTCAGATCATCTGGTACACGACTTCAGTCATTTCAGTTGAGGGTTCTAACTTTATTTCTTTGGTCGTATCTTGTTTTTATTTCTATTGTCTTCAAATACCACCTTCTTCCTCCGTCTTACTTATTAGCCAAAATTACAGCCATAAATAAATTTTATGATAACCTAAAATTATAAAATCTATGCAGAAAAGCTGAGCGAGATTATTGTCAATACAGAAAAAACAACATTAATATATACTAATATATATATATATATATATAATTATATTATTTTAAAAATAATTATATTTAATAAATTTAATATAAATATTTATTAAGAGTAACATAGACTTTAACCGTTCTAACTTTTAACGTAATAGCTCGATTGCGAAACATCACTTCGCAAATAATAGTATAGATTATTGTAAATTTTAAAATTAATTGTAATATTGAATTTATATTAGTTTAAAACTACAAAATAGATAATCATAAAATAATATATCTATAATAAAATTTAAAATATTTTAAAACTACAAAATAGATAATCATGTGTAATTTTTTTTTTAATTTGGACCACCCTTAGAAAGTTGTTTAAATTATTTTTTTATAAATATTTAAATTATTTGAATTATTCTAAAACAAATAAATCATTTAGATATCCTATATTTTATCTAAAATTGTATCTGAATAAAAATCTTTTCATATCTTTTTTACAATATAATATATATTTCATTTTTCATTAAAATAAACCTTTTAAATATTTTAATAATTTCATATTTATTTAAAATAAATGTATATTTAATTTTCACTTAAACAAAACTTTTTAATATTTAGTTAATACCATTTTTATTTTAAAATTAAATATATATATATATATATATATTACATTTTAACAAAAAACATACTTTTAAATATTTAATTAATTTTGTAATTATACCTAATCTCATGTAACATTTTTATTAAATTTGCAATATTAATTTTTAATTAAATTTTTGATCCTTAATCAATAAAATTTCATTTTGAATCACGTGATTTAAAATATGGTATCACTGAAAATATAAAACAAATAATTATTTGTATAAAAATAAAAATAATCATCTGCACGGTTGTGCGGATCAAGATCTAAAATATTTTTAAAACACAGGAAATACTTGGGAAAATGAGAGAAATATGAGGTCATTGAATTTCTAGTTTTCATCATTTCTATCTTTAAAAGTTCCACATGCATTTTTAGTATAACCCATTATTTTTTATTTCTCAGCAAAAAAAGTTATATATAAATGACTAAATTCAAATGCATCTGGTAAAAAACAAAACAAATTAAGAAAAATCTTATATATTAAAACAGAAGTCACAACTTTGATTCATGTGTGATTTTTTTAAAAATGGACCTAATGGACCTATTCATAGAAATTTATATTATATTTTAGTTCAGGCTAATAATAAATAGAATTTTTAAAATATTTTAATCATAATATCTTTTGATATCTTTTCATTTTAAATATAAATATATTTATTTTAAAATTCTAACAAATCTGTTTAAAAAGATTTTTACAAGATCTTCATTTTCGAAATTATATTTAAATATTTTTGCTAATTTCAAAATTAGTTTAAAATATTATTATACATTAATATATTCAGTTATATAAAATTAAAAATAAAAAAATCTATAATATTTTATTTATTATATAATCATAATCAATCATATTAAAATAAAATTATTATATTGAGCTAAATATAATAAAATTGTATTAAATTTATATATTCATTTATTTTATTTTCGTAATTATAAAATATTTATGTTCAAAAATAAAATCTAATATGTTGGTAAGATGGGTTAACATTATCAAACTATATAATACATGTATAAAAATTAACATGTATTTCTTTAAAGTTAATAATATAAAATCTTTGTAACTACTTTAATCATAATATATTTTCATTTTAAATATAATATATATTTATATATTATATTTTAAAAATTCTAATAAATCTGTGTAAAAATATTAAACAATAACTTAATGTATTTTAAGTTATCGTTTAAAAATGAAAATAAATAAATTATATCCTATTTTATCTACTTTATAGTCAAGATCATGTTAAAATATAATTATTATACTAAAATAAATATGATAAAATTATATTCAAGTGATAAATTAATAAATTTTATTTTCATAAATATAAATTATTTATTTAAAATATAATATGATGATAGAATAGCTTAAAATTAACAAACTATATAATACATGTCTAAAAATTAACATATCTTAGACTTTTATATATACAATAATAAATTATCTAATATTGGTAAAAAGAAATCCAGTTTTGAAAGACGGATCAAAATTTTAGCATAAATTAAATACAAAATAATTTTTAAATATATTTTCTCATTAATATATTAATTTGCTTAATAACTAAATGCAAATACAATAAGATAAATATATAATAAGAAGTGGTAAATACATACGGTTTAAACAATTAATTAATTATAACATGTAAATTATAAAATTATTGTATTTGAAATAGTTATATAAATATTTAAGTATATGATTAACATTAAAAATATATACCACTTATGTTCTAAAATAATAATTTATGTATAGAAAAGTGAAAACAATCACCCGTGCGGTTGCACGGGTCAAAATCTAGTAGTAAACTTATAATAGACATCATCGTAGTACATAAGAATATCAGAATATATCACCAAATAATTTGTAAATAACACTACTAAAAGGGACATATCCTGTGTCCAGAGAACGCCACGTCATCAAAAATATTCCCCCAATCAGAATCAGTTAATCATCCACGTCAGACGGGCTTCTCGTGCTGATCCATCCAGAGTCGATCATATAATAAGGTGGACTTTTTTTGGGCTTCCTCTGTTCTATTTTCGATCTGGTTTGGACTCAGCTCGCAGGAACCGAAGTCGAGGGATATGATTCTCCTCGCCGCTTTCGCTTCGTCTTCTCAGAGAGAAACAGATCGAAGAACAAAGAAACCGATAATTGATCGAGCAATTTACTTTCGTTTTGATCAATCAATACGTTCTTAATGGTTCCGTTCCATCTCCCTCATCCTCTCCTTCTTTATATACTTAGATTCTTTCCACGCTACGTATCATTTATTCAAAGCTACGTATCATTTATTCAGAGGGATTGTGGGTTTTTGTCGTTATGGACCCTGGAAATTTTGGTCCGAATAGCTTTCCCTACCCTTTTGCCACTGAACTCATCTAGCGACGCAGACGACGACCAGGTTTGTCCGACTCCACGAGTGAAACTTTACGTGGAGGAGATAAGATTCGGTGAAACCAAGCCCTCCTCTTCCTCCTTCAAGGCGGCGAGGAAAGCTAGATGTAAGGCGGAGAAAGGTGAAGGTGGAGAAAGGTTGACGTGTCGGTGTCATCGAATCCCATAAAGTACAGAGGCATAGACGGTGGGGGTGCGAAGGTCCTTCGCGGCGGAGATAAGGGATTCTTCGGCCCGCACTCGGATTCGGTTATGGACTTTCGCTACGGCGGATGAAGGTGCCATTGCTTAGGATCGAGCTGCGATTCGTCTCAAGGGCCACAACGCGCAGACAAATTTTCTGACTCCTCCTCCTCCTCCTTCGCTGGGGGAAACGCCGGTTATCGATCTACAAACAATTTCCGGCTGCGATTCGGGGAACCAGAGCCTCTGTTCTCCGACATCAGTTCTTCGATTCAATGTCAAAGAGGAAACAGAGTATCAGACAGACCTGGAGAGGAAACCAATCGATCTGGCGGCGGAGGTAAAGCCAACCGTGGGAGCTCATGTTGACATGAATGTAAGTTTGTTTTCTAGATTTTGATATTTTTGTATTCAAATTATTCCCACGAAAGTACGAAACGCTCCGTGTTTATTCATACCTATAATTTTTATATTTCTGTCTTATTTGCAAGTTGCGTGAGATTTAGGAACTTAGCTCTAATTAGTAAAGCTACTCCATGTGCTGTTGATCTGTTGAACATGTGATAGCTTACTCGCTTTGTATATCATAAAAAATATATGATCTCAAATTTTTTTTTTTCGAGTTCAGCAAGGTTTTATTTAATTGTTAAGTCATGTTCAGAGTAGGCTATGGATGGATCATGGCGCTGTTATATAGGTAGGTACAAAGCATGAGGCTCGCTCCTGGGAATGCAGCTAGAAGAAAGGTATATCACTGTAGCATGTGTTGACTATAGGTAACTAAAAACACAGTTTATACTATATGTGTAAAGGCATGGAAAAAATACTAACGTTGTTATCTTAGTAGCCTATGAAACGTGTTGTAAACCTTTTCTACTGATGGTTACAAAAGATCAACAAAGCAAACCGTGGTCACCTATTCCCCATGAGTTGAAAAAAGGACAAGTTAGATTTTACTCCCCATGAGTTGAAAGAAAGACAAGTTAGATTCTATGGAACTGTTACATCTTCCTTTTTCTGTTTAGAGAGAACCAATGAGTTTGGCTTCTTTTTTTCCTTGCAGGATAGGGAATGTAAGAGCGGCAATCTAGAAAATTCTCACAGATTCTGCAATGAGACATGTAAAGAAACAAACTTGGCTTCTCTAGATGTTTTCTCATTTCGGAAATCAATGTTTGGTTCAGACTTTCTGGAGCATGTTGATATTAATGATGTCTCACCAAAATCCAACACATCTCTTTGAGCAGGTTTTGTCTGATATGTGACTGAGACTTACCAAAAAGCTCTCACGGATCAATGTAACATTAACATGTTGAAGATGTTAAATGAGGCTAAGAGATTGGTGGTTCTTGTGTTTGCTTCTCAGATTGTTTCAAAAGATGCGTTTGGATAACACCCAAGTCTGATAAAAAAAATTGAGTTTGGAATTTAGTGTTTGAATGTGGGCTCAAATCTTGGGTGTGCTTTGTGAACAGACAAAAGTTTCTATGGAAGATCTTATATATCGGTACTGGATAGATCAGCAATCTTTTCATATGCTATCATTAATCACTAAAAATTTAGTTCAGGTCATAATTTTTTTATATTTGTATCAAATAATTTGCTCTTTTTCCCCTCTGTATACATTTAACAAAGTTTTAAATAAAAAGATACAAGAAATCAAAAATCAAAACATATATATAAGTAAGATAAACAAATATTCAGATCATGGGCCTGATTAACTGGGTTGTAAGTGCAGACATTTTGTGGAGAGAATTTTATAATTGTCTAACTACTTATATTTTTATAATAGATATTTTTAAATCAAAAATAAACATACAAAATATATAATAAAAAGTAAAACTTAAACAAAAATCCCGGGCGTAGCCCGGGCCGACCCTAGTCTTCTTAAAATTGCATGGGGTTTTTATAAACAAGAACAAAACTAATAAAGAAATGGATATGCTTATCAACCAAAGTACTGATCCACCCCTCCGTCTCCATTAACGCACACGGATTAGGCTCAATCAATCACCGCAGAAACACAACAAAGCACGAATTTACTGATTTGCCCCTCCGTCTTTCTCCATTTAATGCACACTATCTTTTTTAGATCTCAGCAAATCGAACAAAGAAGAAAGAAACCTCTCTCTCTCAGACAGATCAACAATGGGATCTCTACCACCGACACACCTCGACTTCTCATCTCACCAAGACATCTCGAAAGACAACCTCCTGACCCTCTTCAAATCCCAGCAAGACCTCCTAAACCACTTCTTCAAACACCTCGACCTCACCCAAACCCTCTCCTTCTCCCGCCTCCTCCTCTCCGCCTCCGGCACCGTCTTCTTCACCGGCGTCGGCAAATCCGCCTTCGTCGCCAACAAGGTCTCCCAGACCCTCGTCTCCCTCTCCTTCCGCTCCTCCTTCCTCTCCCCCCTCGACGCCCTCCACGGCGACATCGGCGCCCTCTCCTCCCGCGACGTCCTCGTCCTCTTCAGCAAATCCGGCGCCACCGAGGAGCTCCTCCGCCTCGTCCCCTGCGCCAAGGCCAGAGGCGCCTTCTTGGTGTCTCTCACCTCCGTCCCCGGGAACCCCCTCGCCGGAGTCTGCGATATGAACGTGCATTTGCCGCTCGAGAGGGAGCTGTGTCCGTTTAACCTCGCTCCCGTGACGTCCACGGCGATTCAGATGGTGTTTGGGGATACCATCGCGGTTGCTCTCATGGCGGCTAGGAACCTGACCAAGGAGGAGTATGGTGCTAATCATCCCGCCGGTAGGATCGGCAAGAGCTTGATCTTCAAGGTCTGTTCTCAAAGTTGCAAACTTTATAAGCTTTAGGGTTGGGAGTTGAATCTATTTATTGGGCCTTTTCTTGCAGGTTAAGGATGTTATGAAGAAGAAAGATGAGCTTCCGGTTTGTAAAGAAGGAGACTTGATCATGGATCAGTTGGTTGAGCTGACCAGCAAAGGGTGTGGTTGTTTGCTTGTGGTTGATGCAGCTCATCGTTTGATCGGTACGTTCACTGATGGAGATCTTCGCCGGACTCTTAAAGCGAGTGGTGAAGCTATCTTCAAACTCAGTGTTGGAGAAATGTGCAACAGGTTTGGTGTATGCTCTTCTTTAGATCTTATTAACATTAGTATATGCTCTGCTTAGCTCGTAGGAAGATTGATATGTGAATGCTGAACCTATTGTTTTGATAAAACAGGAAGCCGAGGACAATTGGACCTGAAACAATGGCGGTTGAAGCTATGAAGAAGATGGAGTCACCGCCATCGCCTGTACAGTTTCTACCGGTGGTCAATGAAGACAACACCTTGATTGGAATTGTTACATTGCATGGTTTGGTTTCGGCTGGTCTCTGAGCAAGAAGCTGCCTCTATATGTCAGAGTTTATTACACACATAAAGTTCATTCTTTTACAGAAACCCCCCGGGTTCAGAATATTGATTTGTATTGTTGATAATATTCACATTTAGTGAATTTGTATTGTGTTTCTCCATGTATTGTACTTTCTTTACCACTCAAAAAGATATGTATAGAGTATGAGACTTGTATCGTTGCCCTCTCTTAAATGTATTATCTTTTACAAAGCTCTCGTTTCTACTCTTGCCTTCATTCATGTCTTAAAAAGCTAAACATCTTTCCTAGAGTTGATGCACTTAGTAGCACCATGCATGAATCTCATGTGGTTGCTGATTGAACAGAGATGGAACTGCTTTGGTTTCAGTTTTGGTTTTGCACAGTTCTACAGTGATAGAACTGCTTTATAACAATTGACCAGTAGCTATCTCAAGTACAATCTATGGCTAGCTTTCTTTTTTTTTTTTTTTTTGTCACTGACTATGGCTAGCTTTCTATCAATTCATTCCTGACTAGCATTTCTTCTTAGTTCAATGAACAGCCAAAAACACAGTTTCATCATAAAAGCTTTGCATTGTCTCCATTTTCATTTGTTACAAAGAATGAACACCAAAAACAAAACTGTTCTTAAAACTCCAAAAAAAACAGATACGTAAAAGAATCAGATCCTATATATCATTTAACGATCAATAAATAAGTGGACATAAAAGAACAACAACTTAAGCTGCTAGTGAGAAGAAATCTGTAGAGTAGAGTGAACAAAAAATACAAGTAATTAAATAACACAAGTGTTTTTGAAATCTCTATGCAGCTTATACCGTGCTGTTTTGGTTGTTGTTGCTGCTGCTACTGTTGCTTTCATCATTGTTCTCATTCTCACCAGACATTTCCTCAAGAGACTTGCCTTTAGATTCAGGAACCAACAATGTAAACACCATCCCCAAAAAATTAACCACACCCAAAACAATGAGCGAGTTCTTCACACCAATCCCTGGAGGGTATCCATGTTCCGTCTTGTTCTTGTCAGGACTCTGTGCTAAGTACAAGAACCCAAACGCACCGACCATTGCTCCCAACTTTCCAGAAGCCGCTGAAATTCCATGGCAGGTTGATCTAAACCTAGCCGGGAAGATCTCAGCAGGCACCACGAAGGTTGTGGCATTCGGTCCAAAGTTTGCAAAGAAGAATGTTAACGAGTACATAGCCACGAACCCTATTCTGTTATCCTTGTGAGTCCAATGATCATAAGGAATGGCAAGAGCGAACATGAAGACGGTCATGAAGAAGAAACCCATCATCTGTATCGCAAACCTACCAATGATGTCTATAAACGCCACTGTGAACCAGTAACCAGGTACCGTGCTGCACAAGGCGATTAGGGTTTGCGCACGCGCGATCTTGAAAACTTCTTGAATTGCGTTCATGGTCTGTGCCGGAGGGATCCACCCAATGGCGCTAAAAATATCTTTCTGGAAAAGATTCTGACTATAGAAGGCGATGTCAAGCAAGAACCATGTGCTTGTTGTTCCAAGCAAGTGAAGACCATGACGTTTCATGAATTCCTTGGAGAACAAGCCAAATTGTCTAGACTGATCTCTAGAGATCTCTTCAACTCGTTGATGCTCTGCTTCTATCTCAACTTGCAAAACCTTAGACATGTTCGAAGCCGCTAGCTTCGCGTCCTTGGCCACTAGAGCCGTGTACCGTGCCGTCTCGGGCATCTTCGACCTCGAGTAATACGTCATGGCAGCAGGCAAAGCACCAACCATCAGTATTATCCTCCACACGTAATCAGCCTGAGGTACCGTGGACATCAAGGCATCGACTTGATAGGCCGGTGCAGGAAACCTAGCCTCGAAAACCGCAGCTATGATGATCGCAAAGATCCCACCTGTCAAGATACCAAACCCTTGCATGGCGAAAACCGCGGCTATAAACGCGCCGCGTGTCTTTTTGTTAGCGTATTCAGACATGATCGTTGCGGATAAAGGATAGTCACCACCTATGCCAAACCCTAGCCAGAACCGGAAGAAGCATAGCGTGGTCATCACGGTTTTAGGTTTGTTGCCAAAGGAGAGACCTGAAGCTATCGAGCAAATGACCATGACCATTAGAGTCATGCCGTAAACTTTTTTCCTCCCGAGTTTGTCACCTAGCCAGCCGAAGAAGAGCTGGCCCGTGAGTGTGCCAACAAATGCAACGCCGTTAACCGCGGCTGAGACGTTTGGAGGTAGGTTTCCTGGCTTCACTGAGCCGTCCACGTGGTAGTATATGCGGCCAAGAAGCTTAGTGACTAGGGAGATGCAGAAAAGGTCGTAAGCGTCGGTGAAGAATCCCATTCCGGCGACGACAATGGCGGTGAAATGGTACCATTGCGTTTTGGCAACGTCGAGTGCGTTTAGCACGTTGAGTTGATCTCCTGCCATTGCTCTCTTTTAGCTTTTCCTCTGCGTTAATAGTAAAAGAAAACACATTTCAGTATTGCTGATTCAAACACGTTTAATATTTAATACAATTTTTGTATTTTCATCAACTAACAAAAACATTACAAGACAAACACAAATACTGAGACCACATATCAGAAAATATCTTTCTGGAATAGATTCTGACTATAGAAGGCGATGTCAAGCACAGGACTAGTTTATTATTAAAGATCTTCAGTATGTAGTGAGTAAAATTGTTAAATGTGGATCTTTATAAAATGTTAGAATTATCCATGTAAGTCATTTAACATTTGTTATAATATTACACAAAAAAAAAACAATAACCAAAGACCTGCTTGATCCTCATTTCTCATATAAACAATAATCGAAAATAGATTCACAAGACTAAACTAATGAAGAAGAAACTTACATGAAGAGTATTATTCTGCTGCTTACTCTCTCGCAGACAAACACTTGAAGAATTGTCTTAGAGAAAGAGAAGAGTCTTTTTGTTGTTGTTTCTCAAGAAACTGTAGAGACACAGAGAGAAAGATGAAGAATGGTTGTGAGTGATGAAATAGAGGCAGCGTAGCACAAGGCTATATATACATGATCACTTTCTGTTTTTGCTTTGACATATTCTTTTCTTTTATGTGGTATATTCTTGTGACAACGACACCGTTTATTTCTCTTTGACTTCTTGTTTTTCGCATCTACTTCTCATCCACCGTTCTGTTTTTCTTTTTTTCAGTTAAAAAAGTTTGTTTTGGAATTTGTTTTTACTGTATGGTTGAGTTTTTGAGACTAACGGTCAAAAACTCGTTTTAGGCTTTAGCATATTCCTAGGAGAAAACAAAAATATTCGGACATATGAGCTGTTATTTTCATTATGGTAATTGATCCCAAGTTAATGCAGAATCTGTAAGAGAAGACCACCCTTAATTGTCTCAGATATTATTACAAATGCATATAGACTTTTTGTTTTCGAAATTGATTCGATTTATTGTCTTATTTGCATGTGAGAGATATAAGGACATATCATATGCAACTTTTAGAGTAAAAATGTGAAAAAATGTTTTCAAGTGATCTTTTATCCGACTGTATAAACGATCCATTGTTGACCCTAAAATCATTCATGTTTACTCAAATTCACTGAAAATGGATGACTATGAAAAGTCAATGATCACTAAAATGAACTTGCTATTTGTTACAGGGTTTTTTTATTTATTAATTTAACATCTTGGTTAAGCAAGTTTCCATATCAAAAGGTGAGAAGAATCATTGTGTACAAACACTAAAAGGAAAAACTATGTTGCCACAAAAATCAAAGGTGTAAAAATTGGGTATACCTCAATGTAAAAATAAATTGGGTATACAGATTATAAACCATATCATATTATTAGCAACAACAAAAAAAATAGTCTTTCCAAAAAAAAACAAAAAAAAAGCGTCTAAATTTTTATTGGCATCAAATACAGTTTAATAATCTGTATTTTATTTCTATTCTAGGAATTAATTTTTGTTGGACAAAAAAAAACAATAAAATGATTAATCTTAGTTGGACAAAAATAAAGGAAAAAGAAAACTAAAACGAAGTGGTTATTATACATGGTAACGGCAAATAGCGGGAACCAACGTTTAGTACGGGCTCAAGTGACGTGGCAAATAGGGGTCCCACAATATGTGGATTCACATCACCTGCCTTCTTCTTCTTCCTCCTTCACCGTATACTAGCCGTTACGCCCCTCTCTCTCTCCATTTCTCTCTGTGACTCCTCACTTCCCTATCTGCTCTCTCTCTCCAACATGAGCTCGATCGAAAACGCTTCGAAGAAGCCATCTATGGCCTCTGCTTCTTCAAACCCAGAAACACTTTTCTCTACCAAGACCCCTGACAAGACGGCGACTCTCTCAACCAGACCTCGTGACTGCGACAAACCCGTTAGGAGACAGATCTTGACTTCGCCTAGAAAACCTGAAACGACCGTGAAATTACCCGAAAGGTGAGATCTTTTATTGATTTTTGTTCATAAAGGTTTGGACTTTACACGTTTTCCAGTTTTGATGAAATTAATGACAATTTTGCAGGTTTGAGATTCTGGATGAATGCTTTAATGGGTTGGTCACTGCGATTAGGTTGCTGAAGCTAAAGGGCTCTTTGACTTCGTTTGCTAATATATGTCCCAAGATTGAGTATCTTACTAATCGGTAAAAGATTTGTTCTTCTTCTTTGTTTGGTCTGAAGAACATCTATTTAACTGATCAATAAAGCTATATACTTTCTAGCTTCTTCTTCTTTGTTTGGTTTGAAGAACATCTAAGTAACTGATTTTGGTGAATCTTGAGAGTATTGGAGATTGACTATTGATGCATCTGATTAATTTGATTGTTAACATGAAGTGGTCTCACTTTGATGCATATTGATTCTAGTAGTGACTAATTCATTCACATAATCAATAAAAAAAACGCTAAAACGGGTAACGGTATCAGTTTTTTTTTTCTTCTAATTTGTAGTATTATTTGAGTTTAATTTGCGGAGTTTTTTTAACAATGCAATATTGCTTAGATTGTCTACTTGTATATGTGTGTACCTTGGTTGTATTTGTTGAATGTTTGTTTGACCAATGTGTGTGTGTATCTTACAGGATCTTCTCGTATGATCATTTGGCTCAGATGAAGCATATTTATCCAGAAGCCACTGAAGTGAAGAGAGTTTTGAAGTGTGATGAAGTCACTAGTTGTATGAAACCTACTCTTCACATTAACTTAAACACCGATGCAATTGAACTTGAAGATACAAGTTGCGGAACTAAGTATATGCAGCTTAGGAACGTGTTCTACTCAAAGCTTGTAGATTTTTACAAAGCTCATCCTAAGGTACACATATTAGTCTTTCTATGTTGTAGCTTTTTAGAAAATGCTAAACGTATCTGATTGTTTTTTCTGTATATAGGACGAGTTTCCAAAAGAACTGCTTCCTGAATCGTTCAATTTCTCCAAAAAGGATTCAGACACAATAAGTGTAGTAGACGTGGGAGCATTTAAAGTTGAAAATGATGGGTTTGATGTTCAAATGGATGAGATGGAGCAGGAAGAAGATAAAGTTAACAAAGTGTTTCCAGATTCTACTTTATCAGATGGTACTGAGGAATGTTTGTTACCAAACACAGAGTCAACCCCAGCCAAAGTTTTGTCCACCCCCTCCAAGGATCTGTCAACACCAATCAAGCTCATGAGTGCTACACCGACGTTGCAACCCTCTAGACGGTGTATTACAATGACTCCAGATGATGATAGTGACTCTGTTAGACCAACAAATGATCTGGAAAGGCGTCCTTCTCGCACTAGGTGTCTGAATTTCGATACTCTGGAGGAAGAAGATGGAACAGTCAGTGATGAATCTAACGATGAAGCAAACGATGATGAAGCTAGTGATGCTTCCTCCGATGAAGATAGTGATGCTTCCTACGATGAAATTAGTCTTCTGCACTCAGTAAGCGGATGGTTTTCTGAGCAATCACTTTGCTTTCAAACTTGCAAACTTTGGTTATAATCAGTAACCTTGCTGACCGTTGTGTTGTGTGTGTGTGTTTCTTGCAGATGATAGAGGAACCAAAGGCTGAAACCGTGAAGCAAAACTTGCCTAAGCTTGTTAATGTGATTCATAAAATGTTTCACTCAACAAACCGAACGGTCATCACCAAGGAAGAGCTTCTTCACAAGATGATTGCATGCCAAATCGAAATAGTGGATAGAAGTAAGGACAGTTTGTTTATATCTAAATGTGTTTTACAGTGTCACTGTCTCTTCTTCCTTGACTAGGGCTCACAGTTACTTTCTTGTTTTGTCTTTCTCTCAGAGGAAGTGGAGGAACAGCTAAGGTTGATGTTGCAATTGGTTCCGGATTGGATCTCTGAAACAAAGGCATCTTTTGGGGATGTTCTTGTTAGGTGAGAGTTATCACCATTGTGTTCAATCTATTGGTTTCGTATTACTGGAAAGAGTTTCTTTGCTTCTTCAGGGCTTTTAACATTGTGTTCAATCTTTTGGGTTTTTGCAGCATTAATAAAATGTCCACTCCAGAAACGGTACGTGCAAGACTTGAGGAAGCAACTTCACAGGACAGTTCCACCGTCTCCTGATAAATAAATGATTAGTTTCAATTATCATTATTAATCTTTACACATCTTTCCTTTTCATGAGCTGATCTATATGAAACGTATTACAATGTTGTTAATTTATTATCAAACATAATAATTATCTAATGATTGTTGTGGCTGGTTAAGTTGTCTAAGTAAAGTAGCTAAAAGCATATATTATAGTTATCTCATAAGACTTGCAATGATAGATTTACTTGCTGCTCAAGTTTTCAAGCTAACTCCAACAGATCTTACTAAACATATCCGGAGCTTTGCTTATTAGTTATCTGTTGGCGCGTTGTGTCAGTGACAAAATAAAATCATCAATGTGTCGGTGTTACTTCATGTTTGATCTGGTTATGAGTTTCTTATGAGGTTGGATCGGAATTGGTTTGTTTGTTTGTTTGATTTCAAAAAGACTGCATTTGCACTATCTCTCATTACTTTTATCTGTGAGAACTTCTCAGATCGTTGGAGGGAGTTTACGACCTGATACTAGTGTCTTCTCCATTGTCTTTTGATTTTCTCTAATTTGGCATTGGAGAAGACAAACGCAAATCTAATCCAATTAAAATGTCAGATAGCACTAGACAAATAATATTTTAACATTGAAAGAGTAAATAAATATCAACATCGACAACTTGTGAAGGAAGCCAAACATAAGATACTGAAGATAAAGACATCTGGTAAGTAAGAAGATACTCTTTAACATTTATTCCCATTGTCATCAAACATAACAAGCAAAGTAATGATAAAAGCATAAGGACAGAGCATAAAGCCTCCATTGAAGGAAACTAGATAGAAACACTAAGCAAATTATTTTTAATCCAAAACAGATGGACACGACAAACGTGTTCAGACACGAACTCAAATCCTTTTAGCATAAAGACAAAGTACTAGTCAGATTGATAAAAGCATAACAACCCTGCATCAACTTGTAATCTTCCACTTAGCCATCACTTCTTGGGAACTCGGAAGGTTCTTTCTTCCGCTTGGGTCGATGGGATTGCCTCCACCAAACAAGCTAGTCGAAATCCAGACGGAGTTCACATATCCGACCGCATGAGGATCAGCCAAGACAAGATTGTAATTTCTGGAACTCAAAGCATCATCAATAACATATGTAATGTGGAATGGCATGCTTTTTGTGATCACCAACACGTTTGATTCAGGATTTTCCAGTGCCCATAAAAAAATGTCCTTATACATCTTCTTAATCCTCGCATATTTATCGGCTGAAACCATATAGTATAATAAACATATATCTTTAGATTACGTTACATACATATAAAAAAAAAAAAAAAAAAAAGGAAACACGATTAAAGAAGTGAGAAGGAATATTCACCTGTGTGTACCAAGGTGATATGTAGGTTATCATTGAGGGAGAAGTCATCAAGGCTCCTATTCTGGTCACAATAAGCCATGACTGACACGTTTCTACGCCAAAGAACTTTCTTGACATCAAAAAAAAACGTTAGAGGATCCAGACCACTAGGTATTGGGCAGTCCTCGATGCTCCAGAAGATTCCGGTATTACCCTTTGTATCTAAAAGGTTTCACAAAAAGTAGATCAATTGATTATTAGATTAATAAATGACACTAGCTATGGCATATGAGAACTAAAACGACTAGTTTACCATGGCAGTCCTTCCTCAGAAAAGAGAGATCATTCTGAACTATACTGAGGACATCTCGTGAGTAGTTGGTACGGGTGATAGGGTTCCCTCCAGCTATTAGGGTATTAAAATGCCATTCCAAGCATGCAGGAGGTAGCACGGGTGATGCGGCTTCTTCAGCATGTGCAACTAAAATATTGTACCCTTTTGATTCCAAATCTTGAAGAAGGCTTGAGAGCTCTGTTTCTTGTGAGATGGCTTTGGAGATCACCATCAAATTTGATGGTGCAGGATGGTCCAATGCCCATGAAAGGATGTCCACAAACATGTTACCAAGCGTCACAGATGGATCTTCATCTTTCGACACTATTACAGCGAAGAAAAAAAAAACAAACACATTTGTTACATATAATAGAAAGAGAAGGAAGCAAAAAAAAAAAAAAAAATCATACGATTGAGATAGAAATTCACCTCTTTCTTGTAAGGTGATGGTTCCGTGGAGCCAATGGTATAAGCCACTACTCCCCTCCCAATAAGCTTTGATTGACACTTCACCATTATGACCCTGATTTTTAATAGCTGATTTGATATTCTCATTCAGTTCATCGAGATGAATATCATTGGGGAATGTGCAGCCCGTAATGTTCCAAAAGATGCCTGTTTGGATATCTGCGAAGTTTCACAAACACACAGAACACA
Source organism: Brassica rapa (assembly GCF_000309985.2). NCBI lineage: Eukaryota > Viridiplantae > Streptophyta > Magnoliopsida > Brassicales > Brassicaceae > Brassica > Brassica rapa. The sequence continues at coordinate 3,421,591 of NC_024798.2, read as the reverse complement.
TAAACAAGTTACAATAGGAAGTCTAGAAAAGTAAACAAGAAGGAGGGAGATAATTAGATCTTACCATGCAAGCTCTTGTCCGATTTTTTACAAATGGGAAAATTTTCTAGGCTTGGTATTAGGAATGGATAGAGCCATACGGAGCATATATATTCTTTTTCATCAGGAACAGTAAGGAGTACATTGTAACCTCTCGAAGCCAATAGTTGAAGAACATAGGCAAATTTAATGTTCCTTGACATGTTTGAGATTACCATCAAGCTGGGTACTGTTGTCATCGGACAGGGGACAGGATTTTGCAACGCCCAAAAAAGAATGTCCCTAAGCATTTTCTTGAATCTCGCAGTTTCATCCCCTGAAACCACATACAAGGGACACATGTACATACATAAATGAAACAAAAGACATATGTAGTCGATTGCTTCTTTTTTTATACCAAAGGACCTAGCTAGAAGGAAACTCACCTGCGGATACAAGGGTGATACCAGGGACGGGCTCCTTGTCCTCCTCACAATAAGCCCAGATTGTCACTTGGCCATGGCAACCTTGATTTGCAAGAGCGGATTTGACATTCTGATAGATATCAATATCATCAGGGATTTCACAGTCATCCAAGTTCCAGAAGACGCCTGTGTTCGCCACTGCCAACAGAGATCGCAAAATCAAATCACAAATATCATCAAGAAAAAGAAGAAAAAAAAAAAGAGACAGAAGCAAACAAGATCAACTAGCTTACCATGTGCCAGCTTATTGGAGACACCATGTGAGCTTATGCTTTGGTCGACAGGCTTTCCTCCACCAAATAGGTGTGTAGACAAACAAACTAAGTCTACTGTTGCGTCTTTCCCAAGAGATGAAACAAGAATATTGTAATTCAACAATTTCAAATCTTCAAGTACACCAAATAGCTCCGTTTCTTCTGAGACGTTTTTTGTGATTATCATCAAGTTTGAGGGTGCCTGATTGTACAGTCCCCACGTAAGAATGTCCACCAACATATGGTCAACTTCAGCATATCCAACTTTGGACACTATATCAAAAAAAGATTTGGATTAAGATATATATGAACTAATTAAACCAGAAAAAAAAAATGTAACTCACCTCGGTTTTGTAAAAGGATTCCGGCAGCATCACAGTAAGAAACAAGTTCAGACCTATTCTCGCAATACGCCCTAACTTGAATAAGTCTACCAAGATAGCCCATATCTTCAAAAGCCCCGTTGATGAACTCCTTAACAGTAGTAGGATCGAGACCGTCAGGGATAGGATTGTCATCCATGTTCCAGAAGACTCCGATATTAGCCACTGCGAGGAGAAGACAATAAACAATACGGTTGGTCATCGTTTCGACAAAGATTTTTCTTTTTTTTCCTAGAGATAAAAACCTACATTACTGTAAGATCTGTAAACAGATCATCCCGATCTAGATGGTTAAACTATAGGAAAATCAAGAAAAGAGATCATACCGTTCATTTCTGTAGTGATCGTTTTCGGTTCCATTAGAGAGGAAGAAGGATGATACTTAAGGTTATCAAATATTAGGATTATATCTCTCGCATGTTCTACAACCAATATATAAATACAAAACCACACTAACTTTCAGCCGTTAGATCATAGGGATTTTTTTTTTAATTTATAATCGTCGTCTATCATAACTATATTAAGGATTAGGGCACTAAATGACCACCTAGAAAACTGCGTATTTCATTTCCCTTTTTAAGTAACTGCTTTTGAGTTTTGATCACCAATCACATTTTTTTATTTTACAATTTGCATTTTTTTCTTTTTTTAAGGAGAAAAAAAACAGTTGGTTTTTTTTTATGAAATTGCAGTTGCCAACCAGTCTGCACTTCCTTGTTGAGTTTCAACTACCTATCATTCTTTTTTCTTCATAAACGTACTAAACTGCGTATTTCATTTCCATTTTTAAGTAACCGCTTTTGATCACCAATCACATTTTATCATTTTACAATTCGCATTTTTTTTCTTTTTTTAAGAAAAAAAAAACAGTTGGCGTTTTTATGAAATTGCAGTTACCAACCAGCTGCACTTCCTTGTTGAGGTATCAACTACCCATCATCCTTTTTTCTTCAAAAACGTGCTAACAGTAGTACACTTATATACTAAAGAACAAGTCACTCAAGCAATAAGATTTTGACATGTGTAATTGTTTTTCAAAATTCAAGTAAATCAAAATTCTACTACGTAATTATTGACTTCAACTATTAGTTAACTGCAAAAGTCCTTATTTTTCTCACACTCACGTAGACAAATGGCTTTAGTAACTATTTCTCTAGGTAACTGTTTCATCTCTCCATTTTAAAAAATATTTTTTTTTTCTCTATTTTTTTTGTCTGAAAAGAATACTAAGCAGAAATGAGATTGATTATGGTTTTGAATGTGGCAAACATGAAAAGATTGATTTTAATAAAAACAAGCTTCCAAACATGTATGATGTATTCATTTTTCTCAAAACAAAATCATAGAAATTGTTTTGGTGCTTCTAGCCACTTCTAAATTTATGTATAACATTATATAGACTAAGAAAATATTAACTAAATTTAAATTTTATATAAATTACTAGAATATCTAAACTTTTGTGATTAGATAATTTAAAAGATACTGAAATTAGCCCGTGCGAATAGCACGGGAGGAATACTAGTTAGTAACTAACTAGTATCACCATTCACCACTCTGTGCGCAATTTAATTTATTGCATTTAAGTTATTATTATTTTTGCTAGAAAGTTATTTATTTCATAAAATTTGAATGCTCTATTTTTCTTTCAGTACTAATTAGTTTTTTTTTTTTTTTGAGATGGATATAATGAAGATCCATATTATAAGTATCACATTCAAAGAAAACAGTTAAAAACATTAATAGAAAATGAGGTATATGTTTAGAAGCAATTTTTATAGAAAATTAAAATATAAATAACAACATGTAAAAAGAGTTGAAATTATTACATTTGTTTCGTTCAAATTTATTTTTTTGTATTTAAGTAAGTCTTTCTTACAATATAAATGTACTTATTTGAAATATAATCTATACTATACTAAAAGACAAATATAAGCCATGGAGAGGGTGTCCACATAGGATAGAAAAATCAACCAATCAGAGAGCCCGAAGTTGCCACGTCATCTCATTTATTTTTTCGTAAAAAATGAAAAACAATGCGAAAGAAAGGATCGAATCCAGGTTAGTACGACATAAATATAGGGCAGTTACCACTAAGCCATTGAAACTTTCTTGAACACATATACAAGAATCACTAAGTATGTAATCACAAACTCTTATGTACAATTACAATAATATGAATTCAACTTTCAATACTCCGATACTTTATTTTGTAAAAAAAAAAAGTAAGTGACTAAGCTAATATATTCTTTGAAAGTGTGAGAACATTGAAAAATATGAAAAAGCATAGATTTTGTTTTCGTGACAAAGTTAAGAATTTTGTAAAAGTAAGTTTAACATATAAATTTTCGTGACATATATGACAAAGCATAGATTTTTGTACAATTTTGACAAAACAACTCAAAACATAGTTCTCTAATGTCTTAATAAAATATTATTTTAAGGGTGCAATAATTAAATATATCAATTCAATAAATTTTGTAATTTATAGACAAAACATCACTTATATACTAAAGAACAACTCACTCAAGCAATAAGATTTTGACATGTGTAATTGTTTTTCAAAATTCAAGTAAATCAAAATTCTACTACGTAATTATTGACTTCAACTATTAGTTAACTGCAAAAGTCCTTATTTTTCTCACACTCACGTAGACAAATGGCTTTAGTAACTATTTCTCTAGGTAACTGTTTCATCTCTCCATTTTAAAAAATATATTTTTTTTCTCTATTTTTTTGTCTGAAAAGAATACTAAGCAGAAATGAGATTGATTATGGTTTTGAATGTGGCAAACATGAAAAGATTGATTTTAATAAAAACAAGCTTCCAAACATGTATGATGTATTCATTTTTCTCAAAACAAAATCATAGAAATTGTTTTGGTGCTTCTAGCCACTTCTAAATTTATGTATAACATTATATAGACTAAGAAAATATTAACTAAATTTAAATTTTATATAAATTACTAGAATATCTAAACTTTTGTGATTAGATAATTTAAAAGATATTGAAATTAGCCCGTGCGAATAGCACGGGAGGAATACTAGTTAGTAACTAACTAGTATCACCATTCACCACTCTGTGCGCAATTTAATTTATTGCATTTAAGTTATTATTATTTTTGCTAGAAATTATTTATTTCATAAAATTTGAATGCTCTATTTTTCTTTCAGTACTAATTAGTTTTTTTTTTTTTTTTGAGATGGATATAATGAAGATCCATATTATAAGTATCACATTCAAAGAAAACAGTTAAAAACATTAATAGAAAATGAGGTATATGTTTAGAAGCAATTTTTATAGAAAATTAAAATATAAATAACAACATGTAAAAAGAGTTGAAATTATTACATTTGTTTCGTTCAAATTTATTTTTTTGTATTTAAGTAAGTCTTTCTTACAATATAAATGTACTTATTTGAAATATAATCTATACTATACTAAAAGGCAAATATAAGCCATGGAGAGGGTGTCCACATAGGATAGAAAAATCAACTAATCAGAGAGCCCGAAGTTGCCGCGTCATCTCATTTATTTTTTTGTAAAAGATGAAAAACAATGCGAAAGAAAGGATCGAATCCGGGTTAGTACGACATAAATATAGGGCAGTTACCACTAAGCCATTGAAACTTTCTTGAACACATATACAAGAATCACTAAGTATGTAATCACAAACTCTTATGTACAATTACAATAATATGAATTCAACTTTCAATACTCCGATACTTTATTTTGTAAAAAAAAAAAAGTAAGTGACTAAACTAATATATTCTTTGAAAGTGTGAGAACATTGAAAAATATGAAAAAGCATAGATTTTGTTTTCGTGACAAAGTTAAGAATTTTGTAAAAGTAAGTTTAACATATAAATTTTCGTGACAAATATGACAAAGCATAGATTTTTGTACAATTTTGACAAAACAACTCAAAACATAGTTCTCTAATGTCTTAATAAAATATTATTTTAAGGGTGCAATAATTAAATATATCAATTCAATAAATTTTGTAATTTATAGACAAAACAATAACACAACAAATTTTGAAACATTTGTTTAACCTATCGATTTCTTTTCATGAGAATCCAACTAAACAAGATAAAAAAAAACAATTAGATTTACAAATATTTAATTACCATTTTATTCAATTTTGATTAATTTCAAATTGTAATAATGTATCTTTTTGAAATTACAAAAAATAATTTTATTTCTTTATTACACTAGCATTATATATAGATTCTATATACACAAATAAATATAATATAACAACATAAGATTGCTTTCCCCGATTCATATGAAAACTTTTTAAGTTATCCACCAAAGCAAATTAATTAAATCAATCAAATTGTTAGAATACAACAAATTAATATATAATTTTATTTTAAATTAAATTATTTAAAAAGTGTATTTTCATTAAAAACAAAATAATAAATAAGTGAAACTGATTTGATGGTAATTTTTATGACATATATATATCAATTCAGTGAAAAAAATAGAAGCTTAATATGGAAAAAATCTTAAATACAAAAAAACTAATAATTAACGAAAAAACTAACAAAAATTAAACTATGATATCACTTGAAAGCTTCTTAGACAATATTAATAAAGATTTTAAGCGATAATTAGATAAATTTGATTTATTTTGCCAGCCAAAATTTTATTATTAATTAGCATCAATTATTTCAAGATGTTTAAGAAAGGATGGACAAAAAAATAGGATGGACATAAATGATATATGAACTATGAAAAGTACTTTGTAAAGCTCACTTAGATAACACATCTGCACATACATTTCCAGTCTTTTTTTATGCCTAAATTCAATTTTTTTTTAGAGTAATTATTTCACAAAGTGATCGTATGAGATATTGTTTTGATATTCAGATTTGTTTCTTGACTTTAAAGAAGATTGATAACTATAAAAATATCTTCTTCGAATATGATATGTCTATAACCGAGTCCCCAACATGAGACAAGGTTGTTTAAAAAGTAAATAATTTTATTTTTCTTATATTATACAATAAATATATATTATTTACTGATAATAAAAATATAGTTATTCATCTATCACAAATATCTATGCAAATATGTGAATCAAGTACAACAATCAAACAACATAATGATTTCCACAAAGAAAATTTTAAAAATATATTTATGTTATGTAGACTTATTTTAAATAATTTAATACAATATTATACATTATTTTTTTAGAATTGAGAAATATAAATCAGTTAGACAAATTAAGCGATAATTAGACAAATTTGATTTTTTTTTTTTGCCAACCAAAAGTTTATTATTAATTAGCATCAGCTATTTCAAGATGTTTAAGAAAGTATGGACAAAAAAATAGGATGGACATAAATGATATATGAACTATGAATAGTACTTTGTAAAACTGACTTAGATAACACATCTGCACATCTATTTCAAGTCCTTTTTGATGCCCAAATTCAATTTCTTCAGAGCAGTTATTCTACAAAGTGATCGTATGAGATATTGTTTTAATATTCAGATTTGTTTCTTGATTGTTAAGAAGATTGATAACACAACAAATTTTGAAACATTTGTTTAACCTATCGATTTCTTTTCATGAGAATCCAACTAAACAAGATAAAAAAAAACAATTAGATTTAAAAATATTTAATTACCATTTTATTCAATTTTGATTAATTTCAAATTGTAATAATGTATCTTTTTGAAATTACAAAAAATAATGTTATTTCTTTATTACACTAGCATTATATATAGATTCTATATACACAAATAAATATAATATAACAACATAAGATTGCTTTCCCCGATTCATATGAAAACTTTTTAAATTATCCACCAAAGCAAATTAATTAAATCAATCAAATTGTTAGAATACAACAAATTAATATATAATTTTATTTTAAATTAAATTGTTTAAAAAGTGTATTTTCATTAAAAAAATAATAAATAAGTGAAACTGATTTGATGGTAATTTTTATGACATATATATATCAATTCAGTGAAAAAAATAGAAGCTTAATATGGAAAAAATCTTAAATACAAAAAAAACTAATAATTAACGAAAAAACTAACAAAAATTAAACTATGATATCACTTGAAAGCTTCTTAGACAATATTAATAAAGATTTTAAGCGATAATTAGACAAATTTGATTTATTTTGCCAGCCAAAAGTTTATTATTAATTAGCATCAATTATTTCAAGATGTTTAAGAAAGGATGGACAAAAAAATAGGATGGACATAAATGATATATGAACTATGAAAAGTACTTTGTAAAGCTCACTTAGATAACACATCTGCACATACATTTCCAGTCTTTTTTTATGCCTAAATTCAATTTTTTTTAGAGTAATTATTCCACAAAGTGATCGTATGAGATATTGTTTTGATATTCAGATTTGTTTCTTGACTTTAAAGAAGATTGATAACTATAAAAATATCTTCTTCGAATATGATATGTCTATAACCGAGTCCCCAACATGAGACAATGTTGTTTAAAAAGTAAATAATTTTATTTTTCTTATATTATATAATAAATATATATTATTTACTGATAACAAAAATATAGTTATTCATCTATCACAAATATCTATGCAAATATGTGAATCAAGTACAACAATCAAACAACATAATGATTTCCAAAAAGAAAATTTTAAAAATATATTTATGTTATGTAGTCTTATTTTAAATAATTTAATACAATATTATACATTATTTTTTTAGAATTGAGAAATACATAAATCAGTTAGACAAATTAAGCGATAATTAGATAAATTTGATTTTTTTTTTTGCCAACCAAAAGTTTATTATTAATTAGCATCAGCTATTTCAAGATGTTTAAGAAAGTATGGACAAAAAAAATAGGATGGACATAAATGATATATGAACTATGAATAGTACTTTGTAAAACTGACTTAGATAACACATCTGCACATCTATTTCAAGTCCTTTTTGATGCATAAATTCAATTTCTTCAGAGCAGTTATTCTACAAAGAGATCGTATGAGATATTGTTTTAATATTCAGATTTGTTTCTTGATTGTTAAGAAGATTGATAACTGCAAAATGTCTCATTCGAATATGATATGTCTATAACCGAATCCCCAACACGAGACAAGTTTGTTTAAAAAGTAAATAATTTCATTTTTCTTATATTATATAATAAATATATATTATTTACTGATAATAAAAGTATAGTTGTTCACCTATCACAGATATCTATTCAAATATACGAATCAAGTACAACAATCAAACAACATAATAATTTTCACAAAGAAAATTAAAAAAATATGTTTATGTTATGTATTCTTATTTTATATTCTTTAAATAATGTAATACAATATTATACATTATTTTTTTAGAATTGAGAAATACATATAATATCTTATCCGCGCGTAGCGCGGTTAAAAACTCTAGTAAAAATAAAAGTGAAACTAAAATAAATTTGAAGTAACATTTTTTGAATTATTTATTCAAAAGTTTTGATACCTGAGGATCGGAAAAAAATGGAATATTTTCATTTTTGACTATGACGGCTTAAGAGCAGAAGAGGAAAAGCGTAAACCGACCTAGGAGAGAGTATATAAGGAGTCCTAGGCGAGACGCATGAAAGAGAACTTTTTTTAGAGCAAACTTAGCACTTAGAGCAATTAGGCAACTTTCCGTTTTTGTTATCTCGAACTGCGACTCAACTAGGTTTTGCAGTCTTAGGTTGTTAGAAATAGAAATCTCGCCGACAGCTCTCGTAGCCGAGGCTTCTACCTTGTTGTAACGCTCATACGCTAATTCGGAATAAAACTCTTTTTGCTCTCTTTTACGATTTCTTATTTCTTTTCGTCTTTACTTGCGTGTTCTGATTGCTTGGCGTGTGGTTTATCACATATCCGAAACTTCTGGGAAATTAGGGTTTTCCTAACTTTCCTAATTTAAACAGAAATTGACATTGCGAATTTCGGTTTCCACATTATTAGTAAGTTTCTATTTAAATTTGCAGGTGATGTGTTGTTCTTACCGTTCTTCCTTAGTAGACAAGAGAACAGCAACGATTAATCCAAAGAAGTGTTCAAAGCTTCAGCCTGTTTGAGTGAGGATGTAATAGACCAAGATCAAGAATGGAATAATCATTGAAAATACATTTCTAGTTCTTTGGAGAAAAAAAAAACAAAACCCGAAACACATCGATTAAAACAAGTTCCCGATTGTATAAGGCTTCGAATGGTAACCATCATTCCGCCCCGCACCGCAGTTAACAGTAACAAAAATCTCTACATATACTATATATCTATACATTTTTATAACGGTTAAAACCGCACCGCAGTTGAACCGCTTGTCCAGCACCGCTCAAACCGCAGTCACCATTCAGAGTCTTATAAGAACACAACGAACGATAACCACACCCAGCGGCTACATAATTGTCTCAGATATTATTACAATGGCTATGCGTATAGATTTTTTGTTTTTGAAATTGATTCGATTTATTGTCTTATTTGCATGTGAGAGATATAAGGACATACCATATGCAACTTTTAAAGCAAAAATGTGAAAAAATGTTTTCAAGTGATCTTTTATCCGACTGTATAAACGATCCATTGTTGACCCTAAAATTAATATTTACTCAAATTCACTGAAAATGGATGACTATGAAAAGTCAATGATCACTAATGAACTTGCTATTTGTTACAGGATTTTTTTATTTATTAATTTAGTTTCCATATCAAAAGGTGAGAAGAATCATTGTGTACAAACACTAAAAGGAAAAACTATGTTGCCACAAAAATCAAAGGTGTAAAAATTGGGTATACCTCAAATGTAAAAATAAATTGGGTATACAGATTACAAACCATCTAAACTATTAAAACTGGAGTACAAAAAAAGAAATAACCCTAAATTTTCCTAAAAATTTACAATCGAATGCCACTATATTAAACACTGCCGTTTCTTTTAATGACTAAACCGATAAATCCTACTATATAAAAATAACTATTTTGGAGGCTTCTAAGGTGTACCACATAGGCAGAAAATTCCTGGCCAATCAATCTACCAGCTCATCTCAGACTCGACTGAAATCCATGTCAATTACGAAGCCCAAACAATTTATTTGAATCCCAGTCAATACTGAAGTCAGCCCAATATCCATTTACGGTATATGATACCAAGAAACTAAGAAGCTCATTCTATTTTATGAAATTACATGTTTTTATTTAGTCTTTCGCCACAGTGACCGGAGGCGTGTTGAATCACAAAGCTTCTCACGCATCCCATTATTATGCTATTTCAATTGAGGTTCTTAGTGTTGTTCTAACTTATATTTAAAAATAAATTTTATTAAATGTTATTGATTTTACTATTATCTTAATAAAATTTAATATAGATTTGATATATATTATATCAAATTGTATAAAACTAATAAAAATAATATAAAATTGTATAATGATCAAACATTTGGCCTAAACAATATTTTTAAAATTTTGTAGATATATAAGAAACTAAATATCATACGATTAGATATTTAGATGTTTAAAAATTGCATATTTTTAAAAGCTTTAGTAATACAAATTGTATAATTATATAAAAATAATAATATTACTAAATCTGGAATGTTATATATGAATATATATTTATTTTATAGATGATGCATAAGATATTACCAACATTAAATAAAATTATCCGTCTCATGTTTATTTTTTTAATTGTAGAGATGACATGTAGCAAAATGCCCAAAATGACCCTAATACCCTAGATATATAGAAAATATAAAAAATTTGAAATATAATATAATAATTATTTATAGATCCAAACTGATACGTTTAACTTTATGGGACAAAGAGACGTCTAATTTCAGGGAGTTAAATCGCATATCTACCAGGAAAAACCAAATCGTAATCATCACAAGTATCATTCTACGGTTACATGAAGGTAATAAACTAAACATAAAGTTTATGTCAAACTAAAATGCTTACAAATATTTCACTTTTTTCAGGGAAACTATAACTCACAACCACATCTGGATCGCACTTCTACTTTGACAACGATATTGATATCATACAACGCTTCCATGAAGAGGAATAAATTGCTATCCTAAGCCACATAGCAAACCACACCAATCAACTTTTTTAAAATTTACGTTACAGCTTTCTACGTCAATTAAATAGACACACTACTATTTTCTCTTACGAATATTAAATTCATCAACATAATTTATTATTCAAACTTATTTTAGTTTATTAAAAAAAATGATCACCGTTTCCAACGTATTCGCATTATAAAAAAACAAAACTTAACTTACACTTTCAGAAACTTCAAAACTTCTAATTTTAATTAAACTGTTCTTTAATTAAACATGTAATCCGCGCGAAGCGCGGACACGGCTCTAGTTAATACTAAAACCATTTATATTAGACGCCTGCCACTAAACTTTAAACAGAGCCGTTTATTTTATCAACTAAACCATATAATTGCCAAACCATAAGAAAATCTTAACAATACTAAACCATCTGAATACAATAGCTATTTTCCAACATATCATTGCATAACCATAGTACAATATGTAATGAAACTTTTCACCGACCTTCTTCCTCTTGGTCTACAAAATCATAGGATTCAATAGTTTAGATTCATACATACCTTTCCATAACATTACTAAACCATAGAATTCCATTGTGATATTCGTCGGGTAATATTGGTCTGCATAATCAAAACCAGTCTATTAGATGGATACAAAATTCATTATTCATATATATATATATATATATATATATATATATATATTTTTTATTTCTTAAGCCTTAAAATATCGATATTGTTATCATAGTATATATCATGATTCAAAATCAAAACTAACTTAAGCAACACGATATTATTGATATATATTTGCGAATTCAAAATCAAAACTAATTAATTATTATTTTCCTTAACAAAAATATCTTTCAAAATATTTTCTTATATTTACGCAATCAACAAAACAATTAGGATATCAATTAACTACCACAAATTACATTCTAATCTTGCAAATCACGTATAATATCTTATATATTAAAACATAAGTCACAACCTTGATTCATGTGTGATTTTTTTTAAAATGAATATAATGGACATATTCCTAGAAAGTCATGTTACATTTAATATCTAATCTTATCATTTAAATTTTGGGTCTACAAGAAATTTTTATTAGGTATCAATAATTAGATTTAAACAATAGATGATCTATTAGCTTTATAGATAGTATAAATTAAATAGATATAATTTAATGTTGCAATACGATATCTCTATATGTTAAATATTAAAATATTAAAATATTTATCGATGTTAACTTTAAAAATTATAAAAAAAAATTAAATAACAAAAATCATATTATCTAACAATGAATAAACTTTACTACCTTAAACCAATGAAAACAAAATTAAGCTATATATTTTATTTTAAAAATTAAAAAAAAAAAACTAAATCTTTAATTATTTACTCGATAATATAAATCTATGAAGCGAAAAGTTTAATTTAAAAAAAAAAATTATAAATTTGTGAAATGTTACAATATCTTTGAATATGACATTAAAATAATATTTTACTAATCTTTATATATATAGTTACAATTTTAATATTGAAATAATAATCCAAAAACATATATATATATAAGAAGATACAAATACATGTGAAAGTTTGAAACAATCTATTCAATGAAAAATATATACAGTAAACTTATTATGTTTTAAAAATTGATTGACATATATATATTATAATATATATCAATTTAGAATTGAAAACAAAATATTTATATAAAAATAAATGAAAACATAAATCTGCGCGGTTGCGCGGATCGAGATCTAGTATCATATTATTAGCAACAACAAAAAAAAATAGTCTTTCCAAAAAAAAAACAAAAAAAAAAAGCGTCTAAATTTTTATTGACATCAAATACAGTTTTATTATCTGTATTTTATTTCTATTCTAGGAATTAATTTTTGTTGGACAAAAAAACAATAAAATGATTAATCTTAGTTGGCAACAATAAAGGAAAAAGAAAACTAAAACGAAGTGGTTATTATACATGGTAACGGCAAATAGCGGGAACCAACGTTTAGTACGGGCTCAAGTGACGTGACAAGTACGGGTCCCACATATTCACATCACCTGCCTTCTTCTTCTTCTTCCTTCACCGTAATGGCCTAAACCCTAATATATACTAGCCGTTACGCTCCCTCTCTCTCTCTCTCCATCTCTCTCTGTGACTCCTCACTTCCCTATCTACTCTCTCTCTCCAAATATAGAGTACGATGTAGAGAAAAAAATAATCTCTATTTTAGAAGAAGAAATAGAGATGGGTTATGCTCTTAGGAATATAGATATGTATACTTTATGGTTGTATTGGACTTATGTGTGTGTATCTACAGGATCTTCTCGTATGATCATTTGGCTCAGATGAAGCATATTTATCCAGAAGCCATTGAAGTAAAGAGAGTTTTGAAGTGTGATTCAGAAACAAGTTGTATGAAACCTACTCTTCACATTAACTTAAACACCGATGCAATTGAACTTGAAGATACAAGTTGCGGAACTAAATACATGCAGCTAAGGAAGGTGTTCTACTCAAAACTTGTAGAGTTTTACAAAGCTCATCCTAAGGTACACACATTACTCCACCTAATCTATTCTTATTTGATTGTAGCTTTGTAGAAAATGCTGATGTTTCTGATTGCTGTTCTGGATATAGGATGAGATTCCGAAAGAACTACTTCCTGAACCGTTCAATTTCTCCAAAAAGGATTCAGACACAATAAGTGTAGTAGACGTGGGAGCATTTAAAGTTGAAAATGATGGGTTTGATGTTCAAATGGATGAGATGGAGCAGGAAGAAGATAAAGTTAACAAAGTGTTTCCAGATTCTACTTTATCAGATGGTACTGAGGAATGTTTGTTACCAAACACAGAGTCAACCCCAGCCAAAGTTTTGTCCACCCCCTCCAAGGATCTGTCAACACCAATCAAGCTCATGAGTGCTACACCGACGTTGCAGCCCTCTAGAAGGTGTATTACAATGACTCCAGATGATGATAATGACTCTGTTAGATCAACAAATAATCTGGAAAGGCGCACTTCTCGCACTAGGTGTCTGAATTTCGATACTCTGGAGGAAGAAGAGGGAACAGTCAGTGGTGAATCTAATGATGAAGCTAGTGATGCTTCCTCCGATGAAGATAGTGATGCTTCCTACGATGAAATTAGTCTTCTGCACTCAGTAAGCGGATGGTTTTCCGAGCAATCACTTTGCTTTTGAACTTGGAAACTGACCATTGTGTTGTGTGTGTGTTTCTTGCAGATGATAGAGGAACCAAAGACTGAATCCATAAAGCAAAACTTGCCTAAGCTTGTTAATGTGATTCATAAATTGTTCCACTCAACAAAGCGAACGGTCATCACCAAGGAAGAGCTTCTTCACAAGATGATCGCATGCCAAATCGATATAGTGGATAGAAGTAAGGACAGTTTGTTTATATTTAAATGTGTTTTACAGTTTCACTTATCTCTTCTTCCTTGTCAGGCTCATGACAGTTCCTTTCTTTTTTTTGTCTTTCTCTCAGAGGAAGTGGAGGAACAGTTAAGGTTGATGTTGCAGTTGGTTCCGGATTGGATCTCTGAAACAAAAGCATCTTTTGGGGATGTTCTTGTTAGGTGAGTTATCACCATAACAAAACACTAGTTTTCTTTTTTTTTTGCTTCTTGAGGCTTTAACATTGTGTTGCCTATCTTTTGTTTTTTGCAGCATTAATAAAATGTCCACTCCAGAAACGGTACGGGCAAGACTTGAGGAAGCAACTTCACAGGACACTTCCACGGTCTCCTGAAGATTAAAATATTAGTTTCAGTTATCATTAATCTTTTACACATGTTTTCCTTTCATAATCTGATCCAACAATCTATATGAAACTTATTACAATATTATTAATTTCTTATCAAACATAATAATTATCTAATGATTGTGGTGGCTGGTTAAGTTGTCTAAGTCACGTAGCTAAAAGTTGATATTATAAGTTAACCTCATAAGACTTTTTACAATAACAAATGAAGTAGCTTAGCTTCTGACAAATGGGTGTTAGATAGTGGTTGTTGAGTAACAAGTGTTTGAACCAGTGATATTATCTTTCATAAAGATAGTTTTTGAAGACTTTGAATAACTGTATGAGAATTAAAGTGGTTGAATACCAAGATTCCATAAGTCCTGAACATGTGTTGAATATGACAGTTATTTTGTTTACATCAAAGGTAAGAGGTTCTGCTTCTACAATCTACAGACACAATATATATACAGAAGAGAAGTCTTTGAAAATTTTACTCATGTGAACCCTCCTTTAAGAGCTTTGCTTGCTCTCTGAATAGCCCTTGCGACTCTCCATATCTCATGCTTGATTGTTCCCTCTGATGAGTTTGTTGCAATAGCATCTGTTATTCCTGGGAAAAAACCTAGCTTGCTCTCTGGTTCTGCTGCAGGTCCATACACCTGTACATGCACACACACACAAGATCATATATGAGTTTTGAAAAAATGGATTGCAAACAAAATGTTGTTTATAATTTACTCACAAGATGCTTGAACCATTCTTTCCCTTTGATCCCTTCTGAATCCAAGAACCCTCTTTCTGCAAGCATCATCCTGTCATTTAGCTCTCTTCTCCTGGCAGCTGCTGCAACATCATTTTTGCGGTATGCTCCTTCCTTTAACTTCTGCAAAAGCAATCATCAAGATATGAATAGGCGTGACGAAGAAGAGGAATAGACCTTAAAATAAACCAACCTTTGCTTCATCTGCAACTTCTTTAGCTACTAAAGAGAACTCTTGTATCGCCACGCTTAAAGGATCAATAGAGACTTTCCCTTCTAAGAGCTTGCTCAGTGCATCTCTATGTGCCTGAACCATAACACCAAAACATATATTCACTCAGTTTTCCTTTCAATCTTATCTATAAATGGAGTGAGTAGATGAAACATACCTGCAACTGTTCTGCATAAGAGATGTAATCAAACGGTAAGACTGGCTCATCAGCCAAGATGATACCCAACAGCCCCCAAATTCCAGCCACTGAGAAATATAGAAAAAGCATATAAAAGAGTTAAATCCTCTGCATAGTAGCCATGAAAACTAGAGAAAGAAAATAAAGGCTTTACTTGCAACATGACGATGAAACAATGGATCAGCATTGCGGATCATCCAATCATAGGAGTCAAAAGCAGTGTGGTAGACAGGATAATCTGAAAAACTCAAACATACATTAATACATCACCAAATTCTGAAGATCTTAAAGAATCAAAGTTGTGCTTTACCTGCTCCATAGTACATGTCTATAGACGGTATCCCAGCATGATGAAGAAAACCGGAAAAATCAGAATCCACTCTACTTAGCCTCTCTATCTGCAGTCCATTCAAAGCATAAGACACCCTTCTGGTTATATTAACATAAAGAAAGAGTCTACTCACAATGTTATTCTGAGACTTGAATGTCTCTTCAACTGTCAAAGTTACATCATCAGGATCTTGGACCTGGACAACAAAAATGAATACTAGAGACTTAAGATTTTTACAAATTACTTGAGAATGTCTACATTAGTATTACTATTACCAGCTTCAAGGCATCTACAAGAACACTGTCTAGTTGAGGAGTTGCACCAGCAAAAAATCCAGAGCCTTGGACCGCACAATCAACATTAAGATAAGCAACAGCACTTGCACCTAAATTAAGAACATGTTCTTCAACCCATTCTGTTGATCCAATCTACCAAACAAAACAAAATATGGTTTACTCAATCCATCAAGCAGACTCAGCTTTTTCTAATAACATATTACAAGCTCGGTCATCGACAAAGCCAAATGCAACATTCGCCTCTAACCCTCAAATTTTTTGAAAACATTACATACACATAAACTCTCAAATTTGTAAAAAAAAAAAGATTTATTAAATATTTTACTAAATCGTCTAAAATCTCAAGACTGGCCATGTATTACTAACCATTCCGAACTCTTCAGCATCCCAACTACAAAGGAGAATGGTCCTACGTGGTCTCCAGCCAGATTCAAGCAAAAGAGCAAATCTTCGACCAATGTCAAGTAAAGCAGAAGTTCCACTGTTTGGATCAACAGCTCCATAAGTCCATGCGTCTCTATGGTTCCCGAGTATCACAAACCGGTCCGGTTCCTCACTACCTCTTATTGTCGCCACAACATTGTGAATCTTCTTCATCTTCATCTCCCCCTTCAAATTACAAAACCAAAGACGTTTCACTACAAAAACAAAAAAAAAAAAGTCAAAACCAAGAAAAAGACATAACGGTTTTACCTGTAACGTCATGTTTACAACAACCCGTCCCGGGCCAACCCGTTGACTTGACCCGACCCGACCGGATCTCCACTCCACCGGAGCTCTAGCGCCGCCCAGAGAAGCCAATAAGATCTCTGCATTGTTGAGAGACAGAGGCAAAGATGGAATCTTCGGGAATCTCCGAGAGACGCGATCATCATCCACGCTTAACTTCTCTCCTCCGGTTACTCCGGGCCAACCCGGACTAACCGGGTCTCCGATTCCTCTCATCACCGTACCTCTCTCGATCCCCCCGAGCCCACCACCGTCGTTCTCGTCGTATATCAAGACGCCGAGAGCACCTTGAGTCTCTGCTATCTTCACAATCACTCCTCTCCCCAAAGTCTCCCCCTTTCTCGCTAAAACCAAACAGCCTCTAACGCTCACTCCGATCATCTCAAGCGCGCGGTAGTCTCTCTCCTCGCCGTGGTTCACGAAGACGACGCTACCCTGCGCGGAGCCAGACGGCGAGTAAGCGTGGTAAGGCGTAACGACGTCGGAGGAGGAGGAAACGTCGTCGTTTAAGTCGAACTCTACCGTTGTGTTGTTGCTAAAACGCGCCGTGACGGAGATGTGCGTAGGATAAGAGAGGAGAGCTTCGTAGTCGGCGACGCGGGTGTCGTCAAGACGGAGACTTTGGAAGTGGGTTAGGACGTACGTGAGTGTGTCTAAAGAGGGTTTTGTTCCGGCGAGGTGAGGGTGACGGGTTAAGGAGTGGAGGTAAGAGGAGACGGTGGCGTTGGAGGCGGAGGAGAGGAAGAGGCGGCGGAGAGTGAGGGAGTTGTGTGTGTTTGGGGAGAAGAGGTGAGGAGGAGTGGCGTCTGGGTGGTGGAGAGTGTAGAAAGTGGCTACGAGGAGGACTATGACGAAGAGGAAAGAACAGAGCGGCGGTGGATGCCGGAAAGAGATTCCGGCGACTGTTGTGAGAGGCTGTGACATTGCAGAGAGAGAGAGAGAGAGAGAGGGAAGTGAGTAATTGTTTAAGCAAGTAGTGGCTAGCCAAAGTAACTATCTTTTGATATGCTTTTGTCGTCAAGTGTGTCTCTTTTTTTGTGTGTATTGTCTTTTTCGTCTTTTGTTGTTACTCAGGAGTTTTTTTTATTAGGTCAAATACATTTGTTGTTTGATCTTCTTCTTTGTTTTCTTTAACAGTTCTGTATAAGTAAGTCGTTGTGTAATAACGAGAAATTGAATGTGTATAGGATGATGCTATAACATGGTTGAAAGATGCCAAGATCACTTGAGAAACATGTAAGAGCATCTCCAATATAATACTCTATTATACTCTATTTTTTTCTTTAAAATAGAGTAAAAGCGAATATCAAATAAAAATACTTCAATCCAGCTATATTTTCCACTCCATAATAAAGTGATTAACAAACAAAAAATAGATTACTCTATTTATGGAGTAAAACTCTATTATGAAGTGAAATATGTAGTTGGATTGGAACATTGTTTACTCCATAATTACTTTTACTCTATTTTAGAGGAAAAAAATGTAGTAAAGTTAGAGATGCCCTAAACGACCATTTAGATGCATAGACATGGCAAGCGTCGGTCCACAGGAATGAAAGGCTGCGTGTACAAGAATTATTTTAAAATTAACTGTTTTTAGACTGTATTCCTTCCGTTTCAATATAGATGATATTTTAGATGATTATTTTTGTTTCACAATAGATGATGTTTTCACATATCTAGGTAACTTTAACTTTATCAAAAATTGTTTACCTAATTGTGTTTTATTATTTTTGTTTATAATTAAATAAATTAGTTTTAAATTATATTTTAATATTTTTTGTTTAGAAAAAATAATTTTTTAATATGTATGCAAATAACAAAAACTCGTCAAATGAAGAGAGTATTTGTTTAAATTGCAAAAAGTTGAATAGAGAAAACATGCCTATACTATACATCAAGGTAGTCTAGTATCTGAACACAACACAGCACTTGCAATGTCCCTAAAAGATTTTGTCCGAATGATGACTTGAAAGAGCATTGACAAATGAAGGTGTACAAAGATACGTTGGAGGACCCACTTAGATTGTCCTCCTTATTTCATGATAGTGCTGTCACATCTCTAATTTATATTTTACACCTCAATCATTTGATCGAGTCCCACTTTTAAGAGAACCATCTTGAACTTGGTGGACAGAACTAGACATTTTATTCGTTAAATTTGATTTGATCAGTTGTTCTTTTTTTTTTTCCCGTCAAGATTTTTTTTATTATTGCAAAACGAAAAACAAAAGCCCGAACCCAACAGTACTGGATCAGGGCCCAGCAATATGTTACAAACCAAAAGCCCACAAACAGTCGGGCATCCATTCAAAACACAAAACGGACCTCCAGCCCACATCACTCAACTCGAAACTAGGCGGCCCAGACTTCCCCTTTTGGCCGACGCGTCAAGGAGACGGGACGCGTGTTGACATCTCATCATCAGCACGGCACGCGTCAACCGATGCCTCAACCTGACCGTCACCTACGCGAGAAACCGCCTGAGCACCACCACCGACACCCTCGTTACGCCGGAGCTCGATACCGGAGAACCTCCAACGTAACCACTTTTCTTCAGCTTTCAGAACTCTCTGCGGAGAGCATCCTCGATCTCATCAAGATCTCATCCGTCTTACGAGAGCCGCGACCCACAGCAACGCATACATCACACGCCATACCCGATCCAAAAAAACGAAACCACCACTTCTCACCACTAGAGCCGGCGACGCAAGGCTGTGTAAGCCTTCACCCCCGGAGACAAAACCGACGAGACGTTGCTGAAGAAGCCAATCACCTCCCGGAGACTTGAGCCGGCGACGGTGGAGCTTTAATAGCCTCCACCTCCCGGAGAAGAACTTCACCACGCTTTCACCTCCACACGACCGCGCCTTCACTCCAAAAGCCCAACCACCGTTGATGACGGTTCGCTCCTCGAGCTATTGTCTCTGGATGAGAGTCAATCAGGGCTCGGGCAAAGCGAATCAGGGGGAGGATGACGAGAGAACGACAAGGATACGGACTGCTTAAACGGAAGGAAAACCAAGAGGTTCCGGCGACGGCACGCGCGCCTACGCGCCGGCCGCTCACCGAAACCAGATCTACTTTATCTCTCTTAAGTCTCTCTCTTGTATTATTTGATTTGATCAGTTGTTCATTTTGGTTAAATCCAAAAAATTTAAATATCTGTAAAGTTTCAAAGCAAAGAAATAATAAAAGTCAATATCCGTTAAACAAACAAATCAAATTCATAAAGACAAAAGAAAAGACTTTTAATGATTATCATTCTTTTGCTCTGTGATCATCTTTTTTTGAAACTGAAATGATGTTCATCATATTTTTATGATCATCATATTTCAGGAAAAATATCACAACTAATCATATACACAAAGTATTAAAAGTGTATTCTTCATGCAAAATTTTGCTCAATTTGATATTTGTCCACTAAGGAGACCCGAAGCGACTTGCAAATTCACCTATACAATAAAGCATACATAAAACCTGGAAAACCCAATGTTCATCGATTATAACTAGAGAAATACATGTGTATAAAGGACCCATCGAGCCATTCCAAATCTCGTTGTGGATCATTAAACACCTTTGGAAATCATTTGCAAAAAAAAAAACACATTTACAAAGGTACTTTTACAACTACCGAGACATTAATTTACAGTTACGATGGATGTGAACAAATTTCGAAATGATGCCATTCAATGAATAAAAGCGATAAGAATGGCCAAAACGGTGGACCAAAATAAAGACAAATTCAAGAATCAGAGCCATTCAACCATATGGGATGAAATGATTGGCAACAAAAAGATTCACTAGAGGTTAGCCACACAAATAAGATAACAGTACATACATAATATCATGTTTGAAGCTATAAATATTTACGCAGTGTGTTAATTTTGGGGTTTAAAATCAATTCGAATTCAAGGGCAGTTTGACGTAGTTATTGGATCATATTTGTGTAAACAAAATAATTTAAATCCAATTTTGATGTCCTTGACCAAGTTGTCTTGGCCTATAAAGATAAAGGAGCTTCAGCTAGAGTTTCTGCCATGAGTTTAATTCATTTTGGCCATTTAGCTGTGTCATATTGATAGATTAGTTGCGTATCCGAATGCAATATCTCGTGTGATTAGTTTTGGATTTAGAAAATTTTTGGGATCTTCACGGTTATAAAAAAAATAGATACCCTTGATAAATATAGGTTTCAGGAAACACTTTTCTTTTGTTTGTTTATTCAATAAACATAAAACAATGAATGAACCGATTCAAAATATTTTCAATTCATTGCTATTTTTATCTTTATAATAGCAATTAGAGGTAAAATTGTTCTAATTTACCTATATTTTTATAATAGTGTTATTTTTTCTATTTATAAAAAAAACAACATTTCTCTATTTTTACTATATATTTAGAGATTGGTATTTTATAAGAATACATAAAATATATCTAATATTTATTATAGAATTCTTTTATTTTAAAGATAAAAATAGCAAAATACACTAGAAATAGTCGACATGGGGAGTGCAATCATGCAAATGAAGAACTTATGTCAAGTCTGCTGTTTACATACCCAGTGACATTGTTAAAGTAATACTTTACATTGTGACTCCACGTTAATGATAGAATTGCTAGTCAAAATGGAATATCACACCAGTTCAAAAAAAAAAGGAATATCACGAGTAATATGCTTATGTGACAAAATGATAAATCAAAATGGAATATGTCAAACTTCGAACACATACAATAATACATCATGAGCATATAAAATGAAAGAAAACAAAAATGATACTAAATAAAAGAATATACCCTTTTGGCGACTCACTACTACTAAAAAAACATACACCACTTTGTTATTCTAATACATGCAGCTTTTCATTCGACTCGACCGACACTTGTGATGTCTTAGCATCCAAATAGTCGTTTACATGTTTCGCAAGTGAACTTTCAACCAGTTAAACATCGTATATAAATTCAACTAACAACGACTTAGTTTTTTAACATAATTGTTAAAGAAAACAAAGAAGAAGAAGAAGTTCAACAACAATGTATTTGACCAAATAAAAAAACTCATGAGTTGTATCATCTATTAAATGTATTTTTATAATATCTCAACAAAAAGTACTCAATCTAGGAACTTCAGTAAATGTATTTATTTATAATATAAAAATATTTTCAATAATTAAATTATAATATTTTATTTTAAATAAATATATATATATAAATATATATATTAGTTTTGTTTTTTTTTAAATTTGTTGAAGAAAAATACAACAAAATCTGCTGAAAATTTTTCTACAGATTTTCAATTTTCTATAAATAATCCATTAATTTGTAATTAGTAAAAAATATTATTAATCATTATTAATTAATACAGTTATTATTTATAAACGAAAATTATATATTTTATACTCATATAACTGTTATATTAAAATAAATAAAACATTATATAGAATTACATATTATTTTAAAGATATAAAATTTCATTCATTTAAATTTAAAATAAATAATATATAATATGTTCCTCACAATATGTTTAAATTAGTAAAGTATGTAATACATTTAGACAAGAGTGAAATTGTTAACATATCTTAGATTTTTAGATATACAATTATATACTAATTTTCGTAAACATCAAATTTTTTTATATATAATCGTGGTGTGATCCAAAAGGTTTTCTATACCCAATGACTAATCACCTTGAGCTTCACAAGTTCTACGTTTTTTTACCACTCAGGGTGTCCCGGGTGGCCGGACAGACTCAAACCCACATAGCCTTTGACTTTGAGACACTAGATCAAATTAAATTTAGCTTCAAACATTTGAGCAAACATCCCACATAGCCTTTGAAACACTAGATCAAATTTCGTAAAGCCTTGTGTCCTTTTATAACCATTTGAGCCAATTTATCAGATTTTATACGCTTAGTTCCTAGTGGAGTATGATGTTGTGATTAGAAACAGTTGAATAGCCTTTGCCATAGAACTCTTAGAGAAACTGAGTGTACTTTGTAAAATCTGATGTCTTGTAGTTATGCTCCCACCTCCAGCTTTGGGTAATATTGGGCCAAACTTTTAAGCCTAATATGGAAATAAACCCATATAAAAAAAGTAATGAGAAAAGGGAAGAACCAGCCTGAGATTTAAGGCCCACAAACAATCGCAGATTGAACCGGCCAACCATACTATTGTTGTCATAATAATTACCATCATTCTCACAAGTGTGATGCTTGCAGCCGTGGTGTTGTCAGTAACCATTGCTTTGGCAGAAATAGTTGTGAGACGGCGATGTTTGTGTTTGGTGGTGATAATCATGGCTGTTGTGATAGCTGTCGTGGTGTTAGGTGGTGGATTCAAATTTTATTTTGATATCTTATGTCCTGAAACTTTATGCTATAGTATTACCTTTTAGTTATGCATATTGAAATTTGTTTTAGTACTAAGGGTTGAAAACTCACCAGAATACATTAAATTCCAATTCCTCTTCTTGTTATTTATATATTTTTCCTGTTTATTTATATTTAATATCATTACTTACCTTTTTGAAAAATTATTTATTTATTGATAATCACATGTTACAACAATCTCTAATAAAATAGATAAAAGTGATTGTTTATATTTACTTACATTTCTTTGATTTATGTGCTTGCGCTAATTTAATTGTATATGTAATAGTTAATGATTTCTCAATTATTTAATATATCTTTTATATATTAATTGATAAATATTACTTATATATTAATTGATAAGTATTATAACATCTTTTGGTTTTCACGTATTATTAATAGGATAATTCTTAGAATCCTTACAAAACAGGTTGGTCCATCTAAGCGTATATTATGATTTTTATTAAGCTAACTATCAAAATGATTAGTAGTTTACAAAAGAATAGTCTTCATTCTTTCCTTAAATAAAAGCTATGAAATTATCTAAGAGAAAAAGACTAGGATAGCACCAAACCAAGTTTTTGTTCCCAAAGTAGCACTCAAGGCTCAAAGTCACAAAAATAGGTTTCATTAAAGAGGTAAATATACACTTATACCCCTTGGGTTAATTAATCCAAACCTTAGGGTTTAGAGTTAAGGGGGTGGGGTTTTGGAATTAGGGTTTAAAATTTTATAAAAAATAAATACTAAATAAAAAATAAAAATTTATAAAACAGTTTCAAAATTATTTTTAAACTATAAAAAGAAAATTTGAAAAAAAAAATAAAAAAAAAATTCAAAAATTTTTTTTTTAAAAAAATTATAAAAATTTCGAATCTGAAAACATATAATCTGAAACTATAAAATTTTTTTTTTTTATTTTTTTTTTTATTTTATTTTTTTTATTTTTATTTTATTTTTGTTTGTTTATTTAATTTAAACCAAAGATATTAGGAACATTTTGCCCTTTAATGAATGTCATTTTTGTGACTTTCTCCTTCTAGTGCTCTTTTTGAGACATAAACTTCAAAATGTGCTATTATTGACAATTGCCCATTATCTAATATGATTAACATATATATGAAAATTAATGATTATAAATAATAAAGATTTTATAACAATTTTTGTATTCACTTCTTTTTGTTTAATTTTATATTATTTAAAAGAAATTAAACAATCACATTAAGCATGAAATAAAAAAAAGTTTTTTCTTATATATTATATTTTAAAATTTTGTGATTAGTGGTTTAACCTTTTTGTTATAACATATACAAATCTATACTATTATTTGAGAAGTGAACTTGCTGATTTATCATGCTCTCTATAATTTTAGGTTTAGTCATATTTTATGCTCCATTATTAATCTTAATAAATAATTTTAGCGATTTAGTTGATAATTTTTCATTATCTGAGAATAATTAAAAAATTCTAACGATAATACCAAAGTTAAATTTATATTATATAGACTTTAGTAATATTAAAATATATATATGTTTATATTATATTTGTTTTAGTAATATTAAATTGTCTCTATTTTCATATATATATATATATATATATATATATATATATATATATATATATATATATTACATAAGATACAATGAATCATCTATCTTTTACGATAAATTTCTTAGGACAATCAAAATCATTCATTGTGATAATTTCTGAAAAATTGGCAAGGAATTCAAAATATTTATAATGTTATTTATGAAGTGATTTTTTCGCTCTCACGTTAAAATTTAGAGAGTTTAAAGTTTTTATTACCCTTAGTAAATATTATATTATATTGTATTTGTTAATATATAATTACCCATATATTAAAATTGAATTTCATTAATTTGATAATCATCATTATCTAAAAATATTCTCTATGTTATTTATAAAATATTATGACAATCAAAATCACTCAATGTGATAATTTCTGAAAAAAGTTGGCAAAGAATTTGAAAATATTTATAATGTTATTTGCGAAGTGATTTGTTAAAATTTAGGGGGGGGGGGGGGGGGGGGGAGGAGGGTTATTGGAACCAGAATTTGGAAAAAGTTGAGTGATTTTAGAAGTTGATGGATTTTTAAAAGTTTAGTAAATTTCACAAATGTTTCCTAATTTCTATCAAATATTTTGTATTTATTTCTATAGATTATTGTTGATTATTAAGAATTTGCACAATATAGTTTTTCAAAAAGTTTTTTCTTCTAAAGTACAAAAAAAGTTGTAGAAATTTCCAACAATGAATTTCGATGAGACACTATTATATTATCGTTTGGTGTGTTTAAATAGACAAATGCATTTTATGGTATTGATTATTTGTGTTATGCATGGTTTATTCTTAGTTATGTTGTGAAAATAATCATTTTTTTATCTTCATACTACATGACATATTTTTAACAGTCTTGTTTTCATTGACATTTTTTTTGAGACACCACTCATACAAACGAAAAATTAGAACACACCAAATACGAAACTTACCGACAAAAAGATCTTCCGAAAATCACATGTCAAACAAGAAAAATATATCATAAAGTGTGAGAATGTTTTTATTAGTACACATATTTCAGAAATCTTATGAGTAGACATGCTATTTTCAAAGTCTAGTTTATGAGTAAAAATATAAAGAATCTAGTTCCCAATAACCATAGAATTTAATAGAATAGCAAAATCAATAAAAACTAAACTTTTTGAATAACAAAGGATTTGAATAGAATTTAAAAGTTTTTAAACCAATAACAATGGATTTTGGAAAGAATTTTAAAATCCATAAACCAATAACCATGGATTCTTAAAATTTTATAATTCTTTAAAAATTCTTAAACCAATAACCCCCCCCCCCCCCCCCCCCCCCCCTTTAGAGAGATTAAAGTTTTTTTACCCTTAATAAATAAATAAATTATATTTGTTAATATATAATTACCCATATATTAAAAAACGAATTTGATTAATTTGATAATCATCATTATCTAAAAAGATTCTAGATTATGTTATTTCTAAAATATTATGAAAATCAATTTCACACATTAAGATAATTTCAGAAAAAAGTTGGCAAAGAATTTGAAATATTTATAATGTTAATTTCTAAGTGATTTTTTCGCTCTTACGTTAAAATTTAGAGAGTTTAAAATTTTTATTACCCTTAATAAATAATTAGATTATATTTTTAATATATAATTAGCCATATATTAAAAACACATTGCATTAATTTGATGATCATCATTATCTAAAAATTATATATAATGTTATTTTAAGAATATTATGACAACCAAAATCATCATTGTGATAATTTTTGAAAAATGGCAAAGAATTTGAAAATATTTATAATGTTATTTGCGAAGTGATTTTTTCGCTTCCATGTAGATCTGCTCAATCTGGACTTCGGTACGGTTTCGGTTTGTTTTTTTTGGTTTTTGTGATATTTTGATTTATGAAAATTAGCTACCATATTGGAACAATATCTAATTTGGTTTGGTTTAGGTTTATATACCATCGGTTTTTGGTATATTCGGTTTTATACTAAAAAGTCATATCTATATTTATCTTTTATAACAAATTTTAGATTATATGAATATAAATCAGAGTGTATTAAAACATAAATATATATTCCTTAGTCTAACTTTCAAATATAATATTTTCTGTTTCTTTAAATATTAAAATAATAGTAAGAAAATAATAATATCATAAAACTATTATATAATTTTATTTTATCACAAGGAGTTATCAATAGAATATATTTTATTTAATTTGATGAAAATTAAAAAATAACCATTTTAAATTAAAACTAAATAAAAAATTTATTAAAATTATTGTTTTGATTATTAATTTCATATTAATAAAGTAAGTTATGTGTAAATTATTTATATTATAATAAAATTTACATATAAGTATACTAGAATTTTAATTAATCGTTTTCTTTGGTTTATTCGGTTTGATCGGTTTATATACCAAATCATATCCATATATTGCGGTTTCTTAAAAGTAATTTTCATTCGGTTTATTTGGTACTACCAAACTCAAACCACTTTATCTATTTTGGTTCGATTCGGTTTTAATATGTCGATTTTACCGGATTGGACATCCTTACTCTCACGTTAAAAGTTAGAGCGTTTAAATTTTTCTTACCCTTAATAAATTATTAATTACTCATAAATTTAAAATGGAGTTCATTAATTTGATAACCATCATTATCTAAATATATTATATATTATGTTATCCATAAATATTTTACATCATAATATTTTTAAAATAAATAAAAATCCTTGTATATAATTGTATCTATATGTGAATGTTTTCAAGATATTTTATTAAAATAAAAAAGTCTATATAAAAATTTAATATTTAATTAATTTTTATATTTCAAAAGCATGAATGTTTTTTATTCTAGTGGTTTTTAAGTTTATAATATCTCTATTTACATTTTTTTTGAAAAATTATTAATCCCGCAAGTGCAGGCAAAACACCTAGTGATCATAAAATCATATGAATATGATGTCATGTTTTTAGATATTCATATTAAATATATATATATGTATATATCTATTTTAATATAGTTTAAATTAAAATATATACCTTATAAAATTATATAAATATGTTAATTTCGAAATTTGGATTGAAAAAATATTGAAAACTTAATATTTTAATTTTGAAATTTACATTGAAAAATCTCACATTGAAATTTTTTTGATTAATTGTTTAAATTTTTGTTTACAGAATACAGATATTAATAAAATAATATAAATAGAAAATTCCAATAATAAATATTTATATTAAAATATATAATGTTAATTTCGCACAGGTCGCAGATCTTAATATAGTATCCTACTATATAAAAGGAGCTATTTTGGAGACTTCTAAGATGTGCCACATAGGCAGAAAATTCCTAGCCAATCAATCTACCAGTTCATCTCAGACTGGACTGATATCCATGTCAATTATGAAGCCCAAACAATTTATTTGAATCCCAGTTAATACTGAAGTCAGCCCAATATCCATTTACGGTATATGATACCAAGAAACTAAAAAACTCATTCTATTTTATGAAATTACATGCTTTTGTTTAGTCTTTCGTCACAGTGACCGGAGGCATGTTGAATCACAAAGCTTCTCACGCATCCCACTATTATGCTATTTCAATTGAGGTTCTTAGTGTTGTTTTAACTTATATTTAAAAATAATTTTTATTAAATGTTATAGATTTTATTATTATCTTAATAAAATTTAATATTGATTTGATATATATTATATCAAATTGTATAAAACTAATAAAAATGATATAAAATTGTATAATTATCAAACATTTGGCCTAAACAATATTTTTAAAATTTTGTAGATATATAAGAAACTAAATATCATATGATTAGATATTTAGATGTTTAAAAATTGCATATTTTAAAAAGCTTTAGTAATACAAATTGTATAATTATATAAAAATAATAATATTACTAAATCTGGAATGTTATATATGAATATATATTTATTTTATAGATGATGCATAAGATATTACCAACATTAAATAAAATTATCCGTCTCATGTTTATTTTTTTAATTGTAGAGATGACATGTAAAAAAATGCCCAAAATGACCCTAATATCCTCGATATATAGAAAATATAAAAATTTGAAATATAATACAATAATTATTTGTAGATCCAAACTGGTACGTTTAACTTTATGAGACAAGGAGACGTCTAATTTCAGGGAGTTAAATCCCATATCTACCAGAAAAAACCAAATCGTAATCATCACAAGTATCATTCTACGGTTACATGAAGGTAATAAACTAAACATAAAGTTTATGTCAAACTAAATGCTTACAAATATTTCACTTTTTCAGGGAAACTATCACTCATAACCACACATGGATCGCGCTTCTACTTTGACAACGATATTGATATCATACAACGCTTCCAAAAGAGGAATAAATTGCTATCCTAAACCTCATAGCAAACGACACCAGTCAACTTTTTTAAAATTTACGTTACAACTTTCTACGTCAATTAAATAGGCACACTCAAATATTATTTTCTCTTACGAATATTAAATTCATCAACATAATTTATTATTCAAACTTACTTTAGTTTATAAAAAAAATGATCACCGCTTCCAACGTCTTCGCATTATAAAAGAAACAAAACTTAACTTACACTTTCAGAAACATCAAAACTCTCAATTTTAATTAAACTGTTCTTTAATTAAATATGTAATCCGCGCGAAACGCGGACACGGGCTCTAGTATCATAATAAAAGAGTGACACAAAATACTTGTGAGCCAAACACTTCTACCTTTATACTCCCTATATGGTTAGATAAATGCCAAGCCAACATTATTACTGTAACGTTTTTTTTGTGTCCGTCTGTTGCAACCATATTAGGTATAGAAGGACAAAAAACAAATAAAATAAAACTGAATAAACATCTCAACATTACTAATATTTGATGATAAATCTTTTTCTCTTTTTTTGACTAAATCTTTTATTTTCTAGGTGCAAGTTTTGATGATAAATATATCAAGAAAAGATAATGACCAACTTTGATTAAAAATGTACGTTTATGATACTTCATTGGTAGTTGTATAGTAGATGAGATGAATCACTTGTTGTCCAAAAAAAAAAGATGAGATGAATCACTACAGTTTGTAAACATTTTAACAATCTTATCGTAAGTCAAATCTTCTTAAGGTATGATTCTAAATTCAAAGTAATACAATTCTATATATCCAAGCGAAGAATCAACATATTAAGTAAGCATTTTCTCAATCTGATCATAATTTAATCTTGTAAAGATATGATTCTAAGTTCTAAATATAGCTCATACAAACCAAAACAATGAAGGAAAAATTGTTTTTTTAGGCCATAAAATGGTAAATATGTTCCATTAGGTTAATTCTTATTTGTACAATTTTTGCCTCTAATGTACTTTAGTATTTTCGAAAATAAATCAAATAAATAATTTTACAAACTAAAAAAATTAAAAAAATAGTAACTACTGATGAAATATCCATATGAACTCAATGGTATTTTTCTAGTTCTAAAAATATTAAATCATAATTTCAAATTTTATTCTGCATAAAATAAAATTGACATTCTACGAAGTAGAAAATGAAATCCATTTTTTTCATTGAATCTACTATGTTTAGAATATGTGATATACGTAAATAATAGTACTTAAAAATATTTAGAATACACATTCCACGCTTAACATATCATTCTAAAATCTGTAAAAATCGGAATCTACAGATTACTATAAACTTAAAATCTGAAGAAATCGAAATCTATACATTACTATAAATCTAAAAAACTTGTAGAAAACGAGTTCTACATATTTAGTGTAAATCTAAGACCTGTAAAAATTAAAATCTACACATTACTATAAATCTAAAAACCTGCAGAGACTGTATCCTACGGATAAGAATAATCAGTTTCAAAAAATATGGAAAAAATATATTTGGAAATATTCAGTTTCCATATATAAAAAATCAATTTTCAGAAGAAAAAAAAATCGTGGGACATAAAGGGTAGGTTTAGTTTTTAATTTTTTTTTAATGTTTTCTTTTATTATTTTTAATGTTTTCTTTTATTTTAAATACTTAATTATTTATTATATTTTAATATTTACAATTATTTGATTAATTGTAATCTTGAATTTATAATTGAATTTAAAGATATTATTACATTTTTAAAAATAATTAGTCTAATAAAACATAAAGTATGTGAAAGTAGTCAAATGGGACATAGTTATCATTTTTAGCCTAAAACACACAATTTTCCCAGCAATGAATCGGTAAAAAGTTGATAAACCATTTTTCCAATCTGATCGTTCTTAAGGTATATGATTCTGCTAAATTATCACTATGATCATGCAAATCTATAGAAAAAACTTTCGGATATTTTTTTCCCCACTAATTTTCTCTCCATTTCATATTTGCAGTAACTAACTTTTTTCGTTACACATTTAATTTTTGGCTTTTATTAATTCAATGATATGACTTTCTCCATGGGCACATAGCCCAAGAAATATGAAACACCACTCCATTAAAAGAGGGGGATAGATGAGGAAGATGGAGAATCAAATAAGACAAATACAAAATAAAAAACTTCCATATCATACAATATAATATTTCCTTTCTCTTTTTGTATTTTCCATTTTCTCTGCGTTTCTAAACTTCTCTTTCCTCTTTTTCTTTTCGTATTTTCCATTTTTTAATCCCTCCTGATTATTTTCCTCTCTGTTTTGTTTTTCCCGGGAAACAGAAGGAAAATTCCATCTTTTTTGTTTATTTTCCCGGAAGGAGAGATTTTGTGAATACCCATCTTGAGCTAAAGAAGATTATATATAAACCCATCTTAAAAAGATACCTCTTTTCGGGTTTTGAGAATCACCACTCATCTCCCCTGTTTAGCTTTGCCGAAACTTTCTGGCAATTAAGCTAACGGCAAAGTTGTTTTTTTTTTATCTCTGTTGCACATGGTTATGTAATTCAATAGGGGAATGAATCAAAAGGTTCATGCTTTCACTAGATTCTAAAGCTAGGGTTGTTTGGGAACCTACCTACATTAGCCTTTGAGATTGGGTTTTTTATGTCTAGCCATGGAGTCTTCAAGAGATGCTATGAAAGGCTGTGACTATTCACTTGATGCATATTCTTCAGACCCTTTGACTAGAACGGTTGAAAGTGAGAACATGTTGTTGTTACGAGGCTCTTATGATTCATCTTCGAATGAATGTGCTGCTTTACTTGAGGATCATACTTCCCAAGGGAAGACAGTGAAAGATCTTCACTTGGAGCTTGAAGAAGAGAGAAACGCAGCTGCATCAGCAGCTAATGAGACTATGTCGATGATACTGAGGCTGCAGAGAGAGAAAGCTGAGATACAGATGGAAGCTAGGCAGTTCAAAGCGTTTGCCGAGGAGACAATGATGCATGAACAAGAAAAAGTATCGGCTTTGGAGGAGTTGGTGTATGAGAAAGAGCAAGCTATTGAGGCCTTGTCTTATGAGGTTGAAGCTTACAAGGATAAGTTGATGAGCTATGGGGTAACTGAAGCAGAGATGCTTGGTTTTGGTAGAGACTTTGTTGATGATTACCCATGTGAATACACTTCTTTGAGATGTAGTGTGGAGGATGAAAACCTGAGTGAATCAGATGGTGATGTTGAGGTTGTGGAGAAGGTGATGGTTGGTCAGTCTCCAAGATGGTCATATTATGATCCAAACTCGCCTTTGGGAACTGCTAAAGAAGTAAAGGGGACGTTTTACACAGACTCTCCTATGTCTACTAGTAATGCCAGAGTTTATACCATTGACTCAGTTCATGTGGGAGATTCTGAAGTTAAGATCGACGACGAGTCTAGTAAGATGAGCAAGGGAACGTTGGATGGTGATCACTGGAAGTCTCTGACTCAGCAAGGAGTTAAGGAGCCAGATATTGAGAAGCTATACACAAGGCTTCAAGCACTTGAGGCTGATAGGGAGTCATTGAGACAGGTCATTGTATCGATGCGGACTGACCAAGCTCAGCTGGTGTTGCTGAAAGAGATCGCACAGCATTTATCAAAGGAAACTGTCGTCACAAGGCGAAACCCGGTTAGCAAAATGCCATTTTTGAAAGCATTCTCTGTTGGAACGGTCTTCAAGGTAAAACAATCAATAATCTCTCACATGTTGCATATTGCTTTCTGAAACTATGTGTAAGCCTCAGTTTTGGTCTCTCTTCGTTCTTGTGTTTCAGTGGATTGTGTCTTTCGTTGCTTGGAGAAGGAAAGCAAAGCCAAACAAGTAAGTAGATTAACGAGTACAAACACTTGTTTTCTTGTTATACTGCTTTCTGATGGGATTCAATAACAAAATTGCAATGCAGCAGGTATGCGTACCATCTGCCAGCAAACAATATGGGGATGCTTATGATTCTGGGCGAGGGATGTCCAACTAGAAGATGGAATTGCTTAACAAGCTCATATGTCTAGACATTTATTAGTTTTTCTCTCCTGGTATAGCTAGTGCAAATTGAATGTACATTTTTTCTTTATTGCAAGACATCAAATCAAACATGTATGGATGGTTCTGATTCTTGTTGAATACTAAAGTTAATTGTAACATGTTTTTGGATAATAACAAGATCATAACATAAGTCACTCTATTATGCATGAATAATATCAGGACTCAAACCAAAAGGTTTCTCATACACTTGCATCAAATATGTTTCAGGATATGTCCAGCCAAATAGCACAGTTGATAATTTGACTTTGGGGTCATACATATAAGAACGATGAGAACATGAAAGAGAGGATTCGAAGCAAATACAGATCTCACGAGGGAGACAGTGAAACAGTGTAAGAGTTGTTGCAATACTTTAAGTTCTTTAGATGGCCTGATCGAAGCTGAGGGCAGATTACTGTTCCAGGAATGTCAGACCCAACATCATTTGTTTCTCCTGTGCCTTCAGTGGCTGCAGACTCAGGCTCCGTTTTATCAGGGATTTGTGGTAGACCCATGTTTAAGCTAACCGAGTTTGGCTCGGTCACAAAGCTGAATTCAATTCACAGAAACGTCAGCATTTTCTAGCAAAGACTTCAATTTTTCGTTTAGAAGAGAAGAGAATTTGCATGGACGAACCTGGCTTCAAAGTTTTGTCCATTAGCAATCACGTGTGCACAAATATTGCTAATAATCCATGGCGGAAGACATTCACCCTTAGTCTCGACCATATAGCAACTTGTAGATTCTGCTGTTACCATCTCTTTGCAGTCGATCTAGAGATCAAAGAATAAGTATTCTGAAAATGTCAAGAGACATCATAGATTACAGAACAAAGTGTAAGTGCAAGAAAATATACCTTAGGAGAAAACATTGCAGCATTCTGAAACGGTACAGGTGAATATAATACAGGAACATCTGCGGTGAGAAGAAAACTCAAAGAAGACCTACGCATGATTGAAAAACAATGGGTACATTATACACCACCAAGATGTGTCCGATATATAACTTATTTTCCCAAAAAGTGAAAAGTGTTCACACGCACCTATAATTTAGCAGAAGATCATACAATCCATGTACGCTCTCATTTCCGTCAAAAGCCAAGAAAGATTCTGGAGTGTTATCTATGTTTGAGGCGGAACGCAAACGACGAGTCTGCATCTGTTAACAGGAGGAGTCAGAAAAAATACTCTATTACTCTCCCATTTACAGTTGCTGGTGCTTCACATTGTTCATAACAGCCAATATTCATATACACAGAATGATAGTTCCTAAATAGATAGTTGAAGGTGCACAAACCTGGCCAAGGTTATGATTCTCTATCTCTGAAAGTTCAGCAAGATCTTCAACAGTGGTCTCTTCCATTTTAGTTTTGCAAAGAGGCATAGTGTAGCATATGTCCTGTGAACACATATTCAGATCATATTAGTAAAGAACTGATGTACGCACAAGGTTTGCATAATAGATAAGAAAAAGACAATAGATAATCTAATAGTTCTATCTTGGTGTTTTAATTATAGATTAAACATACTGTACTCCACCGTTGATGTAAGAGCCTAAAATGTTCAAGGTATTCCTAATGAGGTTGCAGAAAAATACAGCAATACGACATTATTGTTCAACTGAGCACTGGTGAGCTCAGAGCAGTGGAGCAACATCAGGTAACATGTTTTCAAATTCTATCATTTGTAAACCGAGAAAATGACTTCAAAATACTGCAAACTTCACAGTTATTTCCTACAACCTAAGAGAAGCATCCTGGCTTTACTTAAATTTCATTAAAGTCCTATCAAAGAAGCAGTCCAGTCAATCAATGAATTTGTACAGATTCCAAAACTTAAAACAAAAAATACATAACAGATAAGAATGCTGCAGCTTAGTTTGAAAGCCTCAAGGAAAGCAAAACACAAATGAAGCAAAAGGCTTAAGGAGTATATCTTACAAGGTCTTTAAGCATGGCTCTCAATCTTCTAGTTGACTGAGTGATATAGGCATTGCATGAGCGTTTGACACCTCCTGGTTCACAGCTTCCAGTGAACATTACCACAAACTGTGAAGTACAAACTACAATCCAAATAATTTACAACTAAATTTAGTTTCATTTCAATAGTATGGCATACATATCATTTACAATAAGAGAGATGGAACATGAGAAAGAAGCTGTGCATGAAATTCACATTTTAAGAACTCTAAAGGTGTACGTGATTGATGCATCTTTGCCAAGAAGGAAAAGTAACAGCAAGGTGTAGCCAATTTTTCAAAATGAAAGTGCAAGTGGAAATATAGAATAGAAGGTTCTGTCTTTGAGGAAAAAAAACTTCCAAGTATATGCATCTGTATGAAAATATGTAAGCACTACACGATTCCAGTGCTATTGCCGTTATCATCATTAAACTAGTGTCATACCCGCAAGAAAAAGCAGATCCAAATCAGGCACATACGACGGGCTTACCATAAAATATTTTGCAGAAATTCTTCCGGAACTTAAAATATAGACTTCGAAAAGCATCTTCCCATGCCAATTGTCGCTGTTGTAGGAAATCACCTTCGCCTACAACAGAAAAATGAAGATCTCTTTATCAAATTTAGAAGGAAGATGAGTGAAAGAAGGCATAGCTCTTGTACTCTCATTAACAAACCTCTGCCTGGTCCAGAATTTATATATGCTGAAATCATAGAAGATGGCAAGGTAGACTGGGGGTAAACCCATGAGTGCAGTGACATGGAATTTAACACCTGGCAAACCACATCTGAGCCAGAACCACTACTGTTATCTTCGTTTAACTGTGGCATACCATTGTAAGCGCTACTCATGATTGACCTATGTAACCTAGAACAACAATAGAATGGAAAATAACTGACTGATTCAAACTTAATATTTCATGCACTTTATATCAGAAATGGCTTAACTAACCAATTTAATGGAGAGGAGGAAACAAGTCGAACATAAGTCTTCATGGAAAGATCCAGAGGAACCTCTCGCCCAGAAACGTGAAACTCAGGCACGAAATTTCCACGTAATGAAGCAGTATCAGATTTATCACTTATGTCACCAGGATAAATAGGCAATTGTACGGAAGTGGCAAGTCCTTTCAGTGCTTTGGTCTGATGAATGATAACATCAGTGTCCATCTCAAACTATAAAAAAAAATACCAAGTGAAGCATACCATATCAATATCTGGCAAGCAGGATAACTCTTCACCCCTTGTTGAAAGTTCCGTGACACTGCGAAAAATGCTCTGGCTGCATCTCTCATTTGCTTGACGAGCTTTGGCGTTAGTATCATCAGAAACTCCAGTAGAAGCATTTTTGTCCTCACTGCTAAGACATTAAAGCATTAGCATAAGCTAAAGCACAGTAGTAAATCAGCTTACTCCGAACAGAAATTGTTCGAGGCATTTTACCGAGTAAGTTGTTGTCTTTTGATGGCAACAACATTTGAGAGTAAAGAAACATTGAAGAGGTTGCTGGACTGTTCTTTCACACCATTTTCCTGTTGTGCGGACAAATGAATTATAAATCATCTTGTACCTAAGTTCTTCTATCAAAGCTAAAAGGAACCAATAATGAGAGAGGTGGTAAACCTTAGAGTTTTCTTTGCCAGATGGCATCCAAGGCCGAGCCTTTTTGACAGGATATAGCTCATTCATACGCATATCAATGTACTTGGGATTCTTAAGCCCATTTCCCTTCTCAGTACTACAGCCAAGATAGTCTAGTTAGAGAAACAAAACAAGTTCAATAACGATAAGTTTTTTTTTAAAAAACCTTTGGCAAGGACGCAATGCGTCAAAAGACTCTTTAACTTGGTCCACAAAACAAGTCCGCTTCAATTGTTCTCCCTGTATAGTGAGTGAGAAAAGATTAGCCTCTATAAAAGATAACAAAGGAAGCAAAAACTTACTCTTAGTTCCGCGGGGGTCTTGCGCTTAGCTTTGGAGACCCCATTCATTTGAAGAGAAGCACCAGGAGCAACGACTTTCGTCATTTCCAGAATCTGGTGTTCGTTTGATTGATCACAAAGTCAACAAAATTAGATCAGTAAATCACAAAGTCATCCTCACAAACCCTAAATTGAAAAACCCTATGAACCCTAGAAGCTAGTGAATAGTACCGATCGAAATTACAAACATGAATCGGAGATACAAGATCAGAAACACACTCACCACGCTCGATGATTAATGTCTTTCAAACATCGAGACCCAGCGGCGTGGCGAAAGAGATAATCGATGAGGAGCTCGTGGTGGTGGTGGTGTGAGTGAGTTTCCACGGCCTTTAGGTTTTTTCTTTAATTATTTTAATAATTTTGGGGGAAAGTGAAGTGGGAGGGAAGAGGAAGGCGCGTGAAAATTGGATACCCTTTTTTTGAAAACATTCGGATCCAAATGTTTTCGGATTCCCTCCTCTTAACAATACACCTAACGCCGTTAACGGAAGACGGTACTCAACTTTTATCACCGTTAATAGTAGACTTCAGCATTTTATCCGGACCCGAAAAATATCGGTTCGGGTAGGAACCGAACCGATCATTTTATTATATTGTGGAAGATCCGCGGGTCTTAGATCCGACCTTATCCGAATCCGAGATTTAATGGGATACCCAAAATACTCAAAACTTCTAGTATACATTAGATATATATATATGGGTGTTTCAATATATTTTTGATATTACGGATACTTTTCAAAGTTTCGGATTTGAATTTTTGGGTATAGTTTTGGATTTCAGTAAAATTTTAGATATTTTTAAAAATATAATTCGGAGAACCAGATAAAAATTTGGGTATTTTTCATATCTTCGGATCAGATTTTGGGTAAAATTTTAGATATTTTTCAATATTTTAAATAATTTCATTTTTTGTGTGTTTTGGATTTTTTTTTGGACCGGATCGGACATGATCCAAACCGAACTCGACCCGGAATCAAACTGACAAATTCTAATTATCCTATTGGGCCCAACTATTTAAGATCCGAACTGACCTGGACCCGAATAAACCTTAACTGAATCCAGATCCGAGAGGACCTTAGCCGAATCCGAACCGGCAAATTATAATCACTCTATTAAATCTAAATATTTAAGACCCGAATATTGGAATATTTAAGACCCAAAATGACAAATTGTAATTACTCTATTGGATCTAAATACTAAGACCCGACAATGCCAAGCCCTAGTGAATAGTTTGAATTTCGGTTTAACAATCGGTCTAGTTTAATACGGTTTTGGTTTGGGATCAAATACTAATCAAGATTCCAAATCACTTGAACAACACACTCCTAACATCATTAAATTTCGGCAAATCAAATGTTTTGTCACGAAAAGAGGAAGATCTCAACAATTACATCACAAACAAGAAGTCTGGTGTCTCCAGAAAATACAGATTATTCTCTCAAACTATTACACAGCCCAACTCCCTCTCTACCTAAAAGATCACAAACACCCAAGCAAGATCCCATTGAGAGCCACTTCATTGTTTACTTCTCTTCTTGATGACTGCTAATTGTGTTCACCTGAAACCCAAACAACCAAAAATAATTGAACTCAAACTAGAAAAACATACAATTAATCTACTATGTCAATATGTCTTACCCTCTACATATGTTTAAACCTAAGCTACTAACAACACATCAACCTCCAAACCAGTGGAATATATATATAGTAAGCATTAAAGCATGAACCAGCGGAAGCAGTACAGAACAAGTTTAATCACAGAGAAGATAGTGAAGCAGATCTACCTGAACCATGCCTGAACCAAAACTACATCTAAGCAGGAAGAGATACCGCTGCTTCCTCCTCGCCTAAAGACACAACATAAGGCTTAACTTTGAATGTTTCAGTAATGGTAAAGCTAAGCTCGTAATTCACAGTCTTCGTCCCAAAGATGTTGAACTTTCCTGCGCTCTTGTAAGCCACATCGGCATCAGCACCCTTCCTGAAAACTACTCTAGCCCGGTTCTTCTCCTCGTCAACCTCAGTCTGTGAATCCCTTATCGGTCCAAAATGCCTGAACATTTTACTGAGGCTCTTCTCAGAAGGTATTGTATCCGTTTCAGAAAAGTACATTATAAGCTCAGCTGGTGCATTCTCATCAAAGTCCGCCGGTTTGTCTGAAGCTGAAGGGAGAGGATAACTGATCTGAGACTGTCTTCTTCTGTAGGGACGACGAGTCCTTTTGACCTGAGCAGGTTTCAGCTCAACAGGCACAACTTGATAGTTTTCTTTTTCTGTAGCAGCTGGCGTTTGCTCTTCGCCACCGTTATGGATCACCCTGTCAGTCCAGTACGTGTCGCCCATTTCCTCAAACTCAAATGCTTCGGTTCCTCCTGCTGCGCTCGAATTGGATGGTCTGCCTCTTTTACTGCTTGCCTTCTCTGGAACAAACTGCTGCGAAGCCGATGAGTTTCGGAAATCTAAGAAAAAGCCAGTAGCAAGTTCAGACACAGGGTTCTCTTTGACAGGGTCTGTTGCTGCAGAGTGAAGCTGGGATACAAAGCTCTCAACAGAAAGAGTCTCATCACCAAGGTTACTACTACCCTTGAGAACTGAAGGAGATCCTGCCATCTGACTAGCAGCTCTGGCTATGCATGCACCGATCTTAAAGGAGGGCCTTTGTTCACTCAAGACATCAGCCTTTCGTTTCACACCATTGGTCTTGATATCAGAATCAGTTCCAGCTTCAGCAAAATCAAAGTCGTCAGGATTTTCTTCCATTACTGTATCTTCCTCCTGTTGGTTTTGATCGATACTTGGAGCTTCATGAGTAGTGTCATCTTCCTCCCTCTTTGTATCTTGTTTATCCTTCTCGTCTTGGTTTGCATCAGAAGCTTCTTCTGGACACCCTGTAGCAACATGTGCTTCATTGGATTCATTTTCAACACCTTCAGCATGTGAGCTTACTTTATCACCATCCTCCTCGGTGGCAACTTCCTCTGCGGTGAGAGTAGCTTTCTTATCCTCTTTCAAAGATGATAGATTCCCAGATTCAGTTTTCAGGTCTTGTACATTTCCTGACCAAGAGGATACACCACTGAAATCAATAAAGTTGGTAATATCAGACCGTGGATCAAAAAGACCGTTCTGATCCAACTGTTCAACTTCACCTGGAGCAGCATCTTCACTGGAACTCTTTGGATTTGCTGCCATATCAGCATTATCTTTCCTTTCATCAACTTCCATTCCCTTGACTACATTGCTGTCAGCTTCAGCGATTGGAACATCTTGGGATGGTACCATACTTGCTTCATTGCCAGTATCATCCAAAACAACCTTCTCCAGCGTTTCCTCTACAGTATAATCGACATCCATGGCTTCTCCATTTTCTTCACCACATGTTTCAGCAGCAGGGTTTGTTTCCTGAGTAGACTCCTCTGGAACTTGCACAGATTCTGAATCCTTACCATTGTTGGTCTCAGATCCAACATTCTCTTCATTCGCCTGTTTGCTATCAACATCCACGTTGGCATCATCTGATTCCTTCTCTTGGCCAGCAACAGAAAGCGTCTCACCATCCACCACTGAGCTTTGTTGGGGCCTCTCAGTTTGAACATTTTGTTCAGCTACATGGTTTGCCTCCTCGTCAATCACTTCATTCCCCTCTTCACCTGCACTTTCATGACTTCCACCACCATTCACCGGCTTCACATCAGCATCTCTCTCAGTTTCAGGCTCACTGAAAGCATCAGTCTTTACAACATCATCAGATTCAGAGCTAACACCCTTAGTAACAGAACCAACACCTGAGCCAGAAACATCTTCGACGCATGGCTCCTCCGCCGGAACATCAACTTCACCATCTAGGGTTTCAGGCTTAGAAGCTAACCCTAGTTCCTTACCAGTTTCCTCCAAGGGCGCTTTGCAATCACCAATTGACGCACTTTCTTCTCTCTGTTCCTCCATGGTTGTACCTGGTTTGGAGCTTAAACACTCACTACATAGATGGATCTCATATAACGAAAAGACGATCCTTTTAACAGAAATAAGGAAAAATTGCAGATTGCAAGTGAGATTAACAACGGGAAAGCTGAAAGGGATCGATGGGTTTACCTTTTTTAGATCAAAGGTGAAGCCTTTGGGCCTCTCTCAGTTACAGAGACGAGTGTCGAGAAGAAAGATGAGCAAGCGAGTTTTGGAGAGAGAGAGAAGAGACCTTGATCTTTTTTCGGGATAGTGCCTTCAATTCTTTCCTATTTATTTTTTAAGTCCTTATTGTTTTTCAGTTTTA
The DNA here is from genome assembly GCF_000309985.2 of Brassica rapa. NCBI lineage: Eukaryota > Viridiplantae > Streptophyta > Magnoliopsida > Brassicales > Brassicaceae > Brassica > Brassica rapa. Next base: position 3,379,515 of record NC_024798.2, on the reverse strand, counting down.
GGATCAAACTTTTCGAAGTTACTAAAAGAACCTTTGTTGATTTCCATATTTGTGCATTTTGAGTATAGCAAAGGTGCGTTTGCGAATACAAAGATTTTTATGTTTTGGTTGCTGATTATAGAGTTTACTTTGCGAGAATGATTGTTTTATAAAGGGTGAACGATCTATTTCCCCACGAGAATTATCGTATAGCATCAGATGTCCACCAAACTATGACCTCGTTCTAGTTCTCCATGAATTTAAAGTTTTAAACTTATTTTTCCCTGAATCATAAATTGTAAACTTATTTCTCTCCAAACCGATTATTCAAAACTTAATAACCCATAGACCATTGTTATTTATCGGTTTACTATTAACCAACCAATTTAATCAGTCAAAACTCTAATTTTTATTTAAAATGATTAATCAAAAAAACTAATAAACTATTTTTGATTCCCAGAAAATAAAATTGAATCATCATGTGTGTATCACGATCTCTAACACCTACTCTCTTCATCCTCCCTCCGCAGTCGCCAATGAGACAATGAGGAAAAACCTCAACCTAGTCGTAATCGCTACTCCTATGCCGCCTTCAACCTCCACTCTTCCCACATATCTCCCTTCCGCTGCCAGACCCAACTGAGTTCGTAACAGTCTGTGAGAGAGACGAAATTGGCAGAGATTAGGGATGTGAGAGAGGAGTCGAAGTCAGAATTGAGATTTGAGGAGCGGTGAAACCGGTATAAAACTCGTCGAGTTTTGTTCGTATGCCATTTAACATTGAAGAATTTGATTGAATGTGATAGTAAAATCAATAAGGATATTGCTTTGATTGCTCTTTTGGTGCTGGATATTTGATTGAAACAAAACAAATTTGTCTGAGAATTGTATTTGATGAATCAATTATATGGCTTACGTAAAGTTATTGAGATGTCTGTTTGAGATCGAACGAAGGAGTGGATGTTCATGAATCAATTCTTTTATGAGAATCCTTTTTTTTGCTTATTAAATTTTTTTGATAAAACAAAAACTTAAAATAAAAATTAGAGTTTTGATTGATTTAACTGGTTTACAATTGGTTGGTTAATAGTAAACCAATAAAAACTATGGTCTATGGGTTATTAAGTTTTGAATAATCGGTTTGGAGAGAAATAAGTTTACAACTTATGATTCGGGAAGAAATAAGTTTAGAACTTTAAATTCATGAAAAATTAGAACGAGGTCATAGTTTTGTGGATTCTGAATTTCTGATGCTATATGATAGTTCTCGTGGGAAAATAGAGCGTTCACCCTTTTATAAAATATAGATCTGATCTGCGCAACCGCCAACATTTATTTCTACTTTTATATACTTAGATATTTGTTTACATCATTTGTGGGTATATTTATTTTAGTGTTAATTATATATTTAAATGTTTATATGGCTATTGAAAATACAATACTTTTAGAATTTCCTTATTGTAATTAAATTACTTGTTTTAAAACGTCACATATATTTGTTGCTTCTTATTATCTATTCATTTTCTTGAATTTTATGTCTGATTTATTAAACGAATTAATAAATGTATGAAAACATATTTTAAAATGATTTTGTATTTAATTTATGCTAAATTATGCTATGTAGTTATAAGCACTTGATTAACTGCATCAATGTTTATGCTTATTCATTTTAGATAAAAGATTATTGTATATATAAAATCTAAGATGAGTTAATTTTATATATGAATTATATAGTTTACTAATGTTAACCCGTTCTGCCAACATATTATATTTTTACTATATTACTATACTTATGAAAATTTTTTTTATTAACTTATCATTTCAATATAATTTTATCATATAGTGGTTTTCTTTTAATATGATAGATAATGATTATCAAAAAATTAAATTAGGATATAATTTTTTTTTCATTTTATAAATGATAACATAATATATATATATTAATGTATAACAAAATTTCATTACCAATTACAAAATTTGGGAAAATATTTAGATAAACTTTTTGACAATTAAGATTTTGTTATAAATTTTTTCAACATATTTGTTAGAATTTTTAAATATATTTATATGTTACAAGATACTATGATTAAAGTAGTTAAAAATATTTTATATTGGGTCCGATTGGTAATGGCTGTAGCTTTAAATATTTTGCTGTAGAAAAAAATCTGTAGATTTTTTGCTGTGGCTTTAGATTTTATTGCTGTAGAATTTTATTGAAGCACTAAAAAATTGCTTTGGATATTTGGCTCTGCAGAGCACTTGTATAGCTGTAGGATATTTTAAGAGCTGTGGTTTCAAAAAAAAATTTAAAGCTTGATTGCTCTGAATTTGGTGCTGTGGAAATAAATAGGGCTGTGGACAGCACCTACAGCAACTACCAATCACCCCCATTATTAGCAGTATATACATTTAATAAAATTTCTATAATCCACTTAACATCGTTACCATTACCCTAAGAGAAAGAAGCTTCAAAACTCATGTGTTCCTAATGAGACTTGATTGGCAGCTCAATGACGGTACAAACAATTAGGATGTTACATATATCAAAAAAGCATGAAACAACATAAGGGATACCCCATAAACCAGACTTGCTTCGTTTTTTTTTTCTTTCACTACGCAATCATTTTCCTTTACTTCTTTGGTGATCAAGACGACCAATCATAACCAGTGGTGGTAGTCCAGTGGCGCTTGAGGAACTAAACCTAATATGGCGAACCCTGGTTCGAACCCCGCTGGCCACACGGATATGAGCTATTGCTTTCAGTTCATTTGAATGCCCAGGAGAGGGTCTATCCGTGGGCTGTACCTCCACCCGGAAATTAGGTCTGTGTCTTTAATAGACCCGGATTTAACCCTTTCGTTTTACAAAAAAAAAAAAAAGACAACCAATCATGTAATATGTGGAGTATGAAACCTTCTTAACGATCATCAGGTTGACCAGCGGACCTATTTCACTTGGCAGAAGCAGGTGAAAAACATAGCTATCTTTTTTTTTTTTTTTTGAATGAATGCTAAATTTATTCATCAAAAAAGCCTATTTACATCAAGTGGTTCTTTGGTTTAAAAAAAAAAAACTTCTACTCCTACTCCTTTATCTTCCTCTTTACAGAAACCCAAAAGGAATCTATCTCCTAGCAAAACTTTCTACCATATTTACAAGCGTGTGCTAAACCAGTATTGCAAAACTCCTTCATATCCTTTAGCTCGTTTGGATTGTAGTAAGCTCAGCTTGTTTCGGATCGCTTTTTCGGTGAGTTTGGCCAGCACTTGCAGTGGCATAGCTTTTTCACCGTGACGCCGCTTGTTCCGTTCCCTCCACAGCGTGTACAAGGCGAGCTGAAAAGCATATCTGAGACAGAACCGTTTCTGTTTGCCCATGCCTGGAGCAATTATCAGCCTCACAACTGCATCCCAATTCGTAGAGAAAGATCTCTGCAGAAAACCTCTTGTAAGATGTGCCCAAAGTTGAGATGAGAAAGGACATTCAAAGAAGAAGTGGTTCCTGGATTCTGGTGCGTTGTTACATAGAACGCACGTAGTGTCTACACCTTGACTCCAACCAGCAACACGATCCATAGTCGCTAACCTGTTCCTCATTGCGAGCCAAGCCATGAAAACGAATTTTTGTGTAGCCTGAGAGAACCAAATACCAGCCCCCCAAGTACACAGCACCCCCGCTTCTCTTGTCAGTTGCCATGTCTCATAGGTTGAGAAAATTGGTTTATAACCTGAGTTCCTTCTCCACAAAGCAACATCCTTTCCTGTGTTACCCTGCGTCCGTTTAACGTTCTCCAACACCTTTTCAATATCATTCAAGAGCTCTCTTCTGTGCCTTTTCCTCCTCCTAGGATTATAAACATAGCTATCGTTACGGAGAGCAACTCTTGTTGATGGCAATGATCTTCTTTATGTCTATACTTTTGTCGATATCAGCAACATACTTCCCTCTTGATGAACCTAAAAAATTGATGAGTTTAAGCCTTACTGATATCAATGTCCACAAGATTACAAAAAAATACAGGGCCAAATCAACTATAAACAGTTATGAAACAAAAATTCTACGTACCTTAACCGAGACCTTCCCATAACTTTAACCACTTCACCCACATAGGACCCATGTTCCTGAAGCAGATGCACCTCTTCTCTGAGCATTTGTACTGTAGTTCAGATACAAATCAAACAGCCGAGAGTACAAAGAAAAGTAAGAAAACCGTATAGCTTAAATATGATAATAATCAATAATAACAGCCGAGGCTGTTATGTAAATTTAAATGCGTTACTAAGCATTCAGCTTAGACAATGAACAAAACTAAATAATGCGGCTAGCACTGGTTGCTGTCCTCCCAACCTCACCATTGTCAATGCATTACTTTGGTAGATGACCAAGTAGGAGACAAAAGCTCATACATAGCCAACACACCCGTAGTGATCAAACAGACCAAGGAATCTGAATAAAGGTACACAACTTTGTGGAAGCGTGGTTTAGGCACAGTTCTGGAAAAGATCTAACACAAAAGATCCATAGCGAAATCCAAGGAAACGAAATCAAAAGCTTTTAACACGGATCCGAGAGTACAAAACTACGATGAGGCCAAAAACAATACCTTAGAATTGAGAAGCGAGGAGTGATATTGAGAGCTCTTCTCAGTCGAGGACAGAGAAAGGTTAATCATTCGCCTATTTCTCTACGATCGAGAAGACTTACAAAACTTTAAAACCCCTTCTCGAATCTTGGCTGGATAATTTGGGAAAATATAGAACTTTTTCATGGCAATGTGCGACTTAAGGTAAAATCCTCTATGAGAGATTTCTCTCTCGACCTCTCCCTCTTACCAATACAAGATCATTCAGAGGGAAGGTTTCGAGATTAGCTCCTATGTTTTGTTGTAATATATTCGATCCAAGGATCGATTTTTTTGTTTTCCGTCAGCGGATCTAAATTTCGCGTAGGCGATTTTGTGGTGATTTCAACCCTAAACTGACCCGTTCTTCATCTTCTCTTCTTTTATCAGTTTTGTGGTTGAACTTTAATAAATTCGCGTTGGCGATATGTGTTTTCTTCAATCTTCTCTTTCGCAATAAATTGTTACTTCCCGTTTGCTTGTGTTGGATGCTCTGTTTCTCCAGGGATATGCACTTAATCCTTTGTTGCGAGAGTCAATCTTTACTCTCTTTGTGAGGCTGATTAGCTTAAAGTAAAGTATCTTTGCATAGAGGAAGCTGTGGATTTGGGTTGATATCGATTGGCTTAAGCAAAGATTTAGTAGAGTCAGCATCTTCTATAGAAGATGGTCTGGCAAAAAATCTTTTGTTGGCTTTTCGATCTACCTCTGTGTTATCATCTACGGTGGATGGGGCTTTCCAAAAACAAGCAAAGGCTGGAGCGAAAGTCGAAGACAAGAGGTCTTGCCGTTTGCATGAGGAGAGATCCATGAATCTTACGTTGTCGAGAAGCAAACGATGGAGGTTCGATTCAGAACATTCCCGGCGGCGAAGAACTACGGCGGTTGTGTTCACCGTCTCGCATGATAGACACGTATCAGCACGTGTCTCGTGCTTCTTCATAAACCGACACGTGGATGGACAGCAAGCATTAACCGATCTTCATCTTGGGCCTTAGGCTGTTAGGCTTCTTTATGTATTTCATGTTTATTGGATCTCAATGTAACGTACAAGCCTTGTAAACTAGCCCACTAGGCTAATTGAATGAAAAAAAACGTTGACAAAAAAAAAAAAAAGGTAAAATCCTCTATATATTAATTGATGATCATTTAAAAATTTGTAATCTTACTTTTGTACTAATTAAAAAAAAGACTATGCTTAAGTGTCACTTAATTAAGATGACAATTAACTTACGTGGCAGTTTCAAAATCAATTGAAAAAATGTTGGTTCAAATTCAATTATTAGGAAATATTATATTAACCCTAAAATATAAGAAACGTGTTTTTATTTTAAATAAAAGCTACGAAATTACCTAATATGATTAACATATATATGAAAATTAATGTCATAATTTGTTTAAATGTCCAATCTGAACAACTCATGATATATTAATTATAGTTTAGTTTCACAATTTTTAATAAAAATTGATTCAGTCCATCAGAAATAAATTATATAATAACAACAAAAATATTGTATATGTATAGATAAAATGATCAAATATATAAAAACAATTGTTGATAATATATACAAATAAACTTATCCTACGCAAGACGCATGTTTTATCCTAGTTAACATGTAAATGATAGGATAATTTCATTTAATTAAATGTGATAACTTTCTAGTTGAAAGTCCGAAATGAAATATCACACATAAAAGAAGTCATGACTTCTATTTTAATACAATAACTAGATTTTGATCTGTACTTTGAAAGTGCGAGATTATTTCCGAAACAAACCAAATTTATTTGATTTAAATTTGTATTTTTGATTGTATATCTACATTTAAATGTTATGAATGAAATGTTATATTTAGTGTTTTGAAATCCGACCTGAATCCATGGTTAAACTGGCAATCCTGGTGACCCGATATATAATTCAGTTGGTTTTTTTTTAAACTCGTTATTTAAAAATCTTACAAAACCCGTAAAATATTAAAACCGAGAAGCCGATTATTAAACCGATGTGTAACCCGATATGTAATCCAATTTGACTTAAATTATTTTATTTTGAATATTCTAATATATATTCATGAATGTTTAGATGAATGGTTTATGGTAGATATATTATGAATGTGATGCTCTAATTTTACAAAAAATAGCTATAAAAAAATTTAGTCAAACCAATTTTCATCTTGTTATAAGCGTAACGGATCAATTTTTGAGAGGATACATACTAAAAAGTGAGAAATAGATTTGAGCATCAACAATTTGAATATTCTAATATATATTCATGAATGTTTAGTGTTTTACGTTTCAAAAAGTATAATCATTTATTTATTTATTAATTTAATCTTGTTGTTAATGTAATGTTTTATGATATAATTGTGTTAATTTATTTGTTGAATTAGTTTATATTTGATAAATATATTACATGTATGTTCGAATAACCTGTAAAAACTATATTCATAAAAGTATCAATAATAACATGTTCTATCATATTTTAAATATTAATAGTAGCTACTTATTAATATTTATGTTATCTTTATTTTTAATGCTATCATATATATATATATATATATATATGTATATTTAATTTTGGATAATCTAACTATAATATTTTTATTTTTATGTATTTGGTGAGGGTTTTTGAAGAATTTATTTCTTGCATTTGATTAATGTACAGTTGTATATATACATATTAGTAGGCATGAATAAATAATATTTAATTGATTAGTTACTTAAATTTAATATTAATATAAACTGAATTTATTAGCATGCAAAAAGATAGATTAGTTATTTAATTCCTTAATTTTAGGCATGAAATATATTTAATTATAATTAAGTTAGACATAAGTAAAGATAATATGAAAATTAATTAAATTTAATGGTCCAACCTAGACTATTTGTAAGTAGATAGAATTTGTTTATGTTTTAATAGTATTGACTAGATTTAAAAAAAAATATTATTAAAATATATTTTTTGAAAAAGATGTTTATGAATATCTTTTTAGATATCTTATTTGAAAATATTAAATTAATTAGTTAGATATAGTATATATTTAATAATAAGTAAGTTAGTTGTATGAGAAATAATATGAAGTTAAATAAATGTAATGATCCGACCTAGATTATTTGTTAGTATATAAAAAGTTCTTTTGTTTTAATAGTATTGATAGAGATTGATCCGCACGTCTGTGCATGTGTTAATTTTTACTTTTTTAAAAAAATTGAATTTTGTTTACGTGATAATATTATATATTTTTTATATGTGTTATAATATAATTAAATATATAAGTATATTTGAATACTTTTAAGTTTTATATATCAGAATCAACTCGAATCAAATAGGAAAATATGGTTACTATTGGTTATTTGGTTATTTTTAGGTTATGTTTAGTTTGATTTGAAACTACCTGAACTGAATAGGTTAATATTGTTACTTTGGTACAAATATCCAACCGGCTTCATATACGTTAGTTTTTGGATATTTGTAGGTTTGTATATAACAAAACTGAATTCATCTTGACTTGGAAAGATCCATTTCGAAACCTACATGAAAATTTATAATACTCGAGTGAAGTCTAATTTCAAAACTCAAAAAACCTGATACCCAAAAGAAATAACTCATAGCTGAACAAATACGTGAATGTTTATGTATAACTGATTATGTAAACAAATAAAAAAAATTGTTAATCATTTTGAATTCTTGTCACAAATAGAGTAATTTCATTCAAATATGTCGAATTATTATAGTTAATATGTAAAATAATTGCTGTCAAAATATTATAATAAATATAAATAATGAAATAGTTATAAAAGTGAGAAAATGAATGTAAACGATAAAATAAAAATTAAAAAAAAAACAAAACTTTTGTATTGTACTTCAGTAATAAAATATATCAATTTATTCAGTAAAGATAATAAATGAATTGGTTATAATTGATTAAAAATAGAATGAAAATCTGTTCAAAATCACTTAAAAATAGATAAGTATTATTTTGTACTGCTATTCGTGTTTCCAAACAATTCTCATGTATATTGTTATTCGTGTTTCCAAACAATTCACATGTATACTATTATCTATGTTTCCAAGCAACTCTTATTTCTACTTCAGTTTTAATAATATAGATTTTTTTTACTTGTTTTACATTTTTAAAAAATCAAGAACTTATGATTCCTAATTGGTTATTTCACGATTTTAACATCTCTTTTAATAAAACTGAAATATTCTCTTGTTTCCAACTTTTTTGCAAGATTTTAAATTCAATACATTCCTCTATTACAAAATAATTATTGAAACAATATAATGATACTATCTATGTTTCTAAACAATGCAATCACTAATCTTGTGTCCAAACAATATAAAACATCCTTCTTACTAAACCTTCTCTCATATTAAAACAGAAACATTATTCTTGTATCCAACTTTCTTGAAATTTTTTATGATTTTTATATTATATTTTGTTAAAAAGATATTTCTGCACTTTAAAAATCTATTAGAACAATTTTATGATTGGAACAACAAATAATCCACGTGGTCGTGCAGATCCATAGTAAACAAAAGGACACAAAATATTATATTAATGTTTATTTGTTGTTCCTGGTAAAGAGCCTGTTAATAAGTATCATTTTAGAATGAATAATTAACAAAACTCATTAGCCAAATCTCTAATTATATGTACATATGTTTTTGTTTGGTCAATTCTTTTTTTTTTTTTAAACAGAATGATTTCATAAAAGTTGTATACGAAAATAAAGCTATAGAATATTTTATATCTAACTGAATGAAACTTATATTCATTTTAATGAATTAAAAATCTTAATTTTATGCTATAATTGAAATGTATAGAGCATAACAGTATTAATATGAATTTTAATTAATATGATAAATATGAAAAAAAATGTATTCATATTTTTATATATTAGCAATATCATTTATTTTTGTATGCACTAATCTACAATCTGTAAAATAAAATATAAATTATTTAAGTAACATAATAATTTATTAATGGCCATCACATAAAATATATAAAAACATACGCATTGAAAATAACTACATTGTACAATAAATATAATAGCAAAAATAATTATGAAAATTTCCAGAATATATATTATCTGAAGATAAATGCTTAACACTAATTATAAACAAAAAAAAAAGTTAAACTGATTATAATATGATCCAAATTATTAAGAAGATAAGTAAACAAAACAATTATAAGAATGTTAATTAAACCACTTAAATAAATATTATGCAACTAAAATCCCTCTTAACACTAAACAACATTCAATTAATTTATAAATTTTATTAAATCAATATATAATAAATCGTATTGACAAAAGATTATGCAAGATTTTCACCTGGATATGGTTGGTCTTCAGAACAGTGAAACTAAACATTTTTATCTTTAAAATTTAAATGTTTAACATGTATGGATCATTCAGCCTCTAAACTATTTAAAAATGTATATGGATGAATCATTCAACTTTTAAACTATTTGAAAATATATATGAATGGATTACTAGTGACACCGTGACAGTCAACTCCACGGAACTTGAGAGAACGTGGGCCGAATAAACACCGTGAAGATCACTTGTCTTCTTACAGACCTAGAAAGGAAACCCCAAAGGTATAATCTAGTGAGTACATACCATGTCGTCAATTCTGACTGAAGATTAGACGTCAATTCTGGCGGTTTTATGTCAATTCTTTGAGTGCACGGATAGAGATCCTCGAGAGACTAAACAACCTTGCAATATGTGCAAGGGAAGTTCATCGATAATGTAACTCCTTAGGACTAGAAATTCCAACACTGGATATTGACACTCATGTTGCAAGAAGAGATGCACGCCAACGCTCAACGAAAAACCTTTGATCTACTCATCCAAATCCTAAGCATTGTCCAAATAAGAGATGATATATACCCAATCAAAATCATAGTTGATATTCGCCGGTTCGGTTTTTAGGTTATTTTTTTGGGTTTTAATCTATTAAAATATAACTACCATTCTAAATCAATATTTTTTTTGTTTACTTGGTTAAAATGCTCGAGGTTTTTGATTTTTTCGATGATAGCCAAAAACTATTTTTTTTTTTTGGTTTCATGTTATATAAATTTTAGACAGTTCTGATGTCAAACCAATGTTTTCATATTATAATTTCTAAATGCATGAAAAATCAAATCAATTTTAGATAATAATTGAAGAAAAAAAAAGAAAATTATTAAGACAAATCATTTCATTACAATTTGGTGTATTGATAGGAAACATTAAAAAAAAATTCCAACTTCCAAGAGAATTAGAATCCTCACTTGTAGTGAATATTTATTTATATAGGTGCTCATATCAATGTGCACATGTATGTAGGGCTGAGAAAAATATCCGTAAATTTTGATTCGATTTGTTATCATTTTCGATTGAACAGAAAAATATGGATATTCGTAGCTCTACAAAGCAAAACAAATACTAATATTCAATATCCGTAAAACAAAGAAAATCACAAATACTAATATTTAAAAAAATGGATATCCAATCTGATCCGTTATATGCATGTATACACATATACTAAATTACTAATATTTAAAAATGGATATCCGATCTGATCTATTATATGCATAAAATTATATTTTATATTAGTCTTGCAATATTTTTATTTACTAAATTTATTAAATTATTTATTAGTATTCAAAAAAGTAATATTTTTTTATCTTTGTAATAAAATTTTATTATCTTATATTATTTAGATTTTTAATTTATTTTTATGGATCGAATCATATACTAGTTAAAAATCTATTTTTTCGGGATAACCGGGACACCGAATATCTAGATGGCTATGAATTAAATCGAATCGGATAGTTGAGTATTCGGACAAAATAAATCGGATCACAATACCTCCAAAACCACAGATATCTGATTCGTGCCCACACCTTGTATGTGTATGTAAAAATATATAAAAATGGTTGATAAATATATAAAGATACCGTTAATTAACATTAAAAACATTTTTGTTCAAAATAAAATAGGCTTATACATTAGTGATTTTTTTTGCAAATTATCTTTTTATGTTGAACATTTGTATAACCCGTAGAATCCTCCTGCATATGAGTTTATATCGAAAAAACGTATAATAGTATATAGTGTGAACATATTTATGAAAAATTTGGTTGAGATTTTTTCTGCACGTAACACATCACCGTATTCATTTTTAACTAGTTGCGAAGCTGCCACACACATTAAATGACAATGTTTTTATTTTAATATATAAGAGATATCTAAAAGTTGATTTCATGTATAAAACATATTATGAATCTAAGCTAGAAACTTCCATGTTGTTAAAGAACCTCTATCTTAAGTTTTTATAATCCGATTAGTAGATACTTTTACTTATTAATTCGGTTGAAAATCCTATTAACTTTTAATGAACAAAATGCGAAGAGAAGACGGAGGATGGCGGAATTAGGCTAATCCAATACAGGAAGTAGACCTTAGCTACTTTAGAAGAAACTCTATTACCTAGTTTAAAAATTATTAATATATAGAAATAATTTTCTAAAAAATTGATTTATGTCTTTTTTTTTTTTGATCAAAAATTGATTTATGTCTATATGGTTAAAAATAAAACATTGTGAGATGAAGAAATGAAAATAATTTTAAGCTGAATGCCTGAATCGTTTTGTTAACAGCTTGTTGTAGCCTTTCAACTTATGCCTTCTTCATTATGCTATCTCCTCCTCCAACTGTACCTATTCAACAGTCAAAAGCAAATCTTTATAATGTCAGTTTATTATATATATTTTCCGACACACAACGATCTTGCATGGAAGGGGCCTTTTGTTATTTATGAATTCATAAGCACTAGGATCCAGCTAAATTATTACAGAGACACGTGCGACAACGAGGCATAACGTGACAAAGCAGAGCCTAGCTAGCTCAAGATAGTGGATCCATCATCCATGTGATTCCACATGATCATGGGCACAGGCCATGACTGACATCAAATAACGTGACCAACTTGTGTATGCATGCGTGGGTATGTCTCATCAGATTTTTGTGTAAATATTGTAAAAACATGGGGTAGACATACGATTGATGGATAAGAATGAAAACATTATCTATATGCAATAAGACACATGTTAGAATATTATTTTTTGCCAGTAACATGTATTATGCGGTTTGAATTCATAATAAATCACGAGAAGAGCCTACATATATATGTTGCTCGCATATTAGATTAGAAAGTAACAAATTAAGAATAATTTTTCTCAACTATACAATTCGTTAACCATATGAATATTTGAGATTTGTAATAGTAATTAGTTATTATAAGACAAAAAATATCACAAATACTTATTACAAAATTCAAATCCAATGAATTTGTGTACTTTATGGCCCAAATATTACGTTTCCACAATGTAAAAATATTAATTTAAGATGGTAATGCAGCTACATGCACATTATTAAATATTTAAGCGATTACATGTTAGTTCAATTTCTTAAAAATGACAACTGCAATAGTATTTAGAGTAAGCCATATATGCCATTTTGGATACATTTTAGTAAACTAGTTTTCGTTATAAGGTTTTTTTTTGCAAAACAAAATTCATTATATATAAGGTTTAGGATAAAATGACAAAAATACCTGAAATGTGATGAGTAGGAATGTGTTTCGTAAAAGAAGGCTGAGGAAAACCGATGGCCGGAGATTGATGATAAGGATAGACAGTGTAGAGAGGCATCATCGTCGGGCTTGCCGCAACCATTACACGTCCTCCACCATACATGTGGTGGTAATATTGCGGCTGTGGCAGAGGTTGAGGTTGCGGTTGTGCGTAGTATCCGTTCATATAGGTTCCTCCAACGTATCCAACTTTCTGTTCATTAAATAACATCACAAACAAATTTATTTCATAAGTGTGGAAAAACATAATTAAAGCATATCGACGTTATTTAGAAATAATAAGACTTACTTGATTGAAGGTCATGTTAGGGGCGACGTAGGAGGAAGGGTACCTTTAATTTAACATCAAAACCGAGCCAGTCAAATACATTTTGAAATGATCTTGGACTAACGAAGAATTGATTTAGTAGATAAAACTCTTGAATTACTTAATAGAAATCTAATTAGAAGTCATAAATTCAATTTTGTTAGGATATGTCTACTCTCCTTAAAACAATAAATTTAAAATGATTTAGGTTTCTTTCTAGTGAATGTACGAACATTTGGTTTCAGAGGCTCTAGACATTCAGAAAAAAGAGTCTTAAACAGTAGAAAAATAGTTTACCCATAGAATGGAACGGCTTGATGATTGTGTTGTCGTTGAAGTTGATGTTGATGTTGATGTTGCTGGTGTGTGAATCCCGCAGGGTAGTACCATTGAGCTTGATTATTCCCTACATGTCCTGACGTGGCCCTACTCACATTCTTTGATCCTTCACAACTCAAAACACCATATTAATAGTAAAGTCAAGATCAGTTTTGAGGAATTAGTAGTTTTTTTTTGGTTTTGAACAACAAGAATTAGTAAGTATCTAAAAAGGTTTATTTGGCAACAAATATGGTTTCTGTATTTCATTCATATCAAGATTCAATCCTTGTAAATGGCGTGCCTAGATCAAACTTATTATGACACTGTGGCATATCTAAACGCAAACTAATATTTTGATTTGTTTTTTATTCCAAAACTGCAAGTGAGAATCTTAGCATTAGAGATCATACACGTCCACCATACTACATTATCTATTCCACTAACATCTTCCCCCATATAGAAAAATCCACATATGACGTTGTAACCAGTGTATTGATGTGTATGCAACTTTTTCCTTATGATTAAAGGTTTTACGTGTGTATAACAAAATTGATCTTTACTGTTATTTCGATCATCGATTCAATTTAGAGGTTTTAAATGGCAAGAGTACCCGACACTTCCACATGTTATGAGGACTAGTTTGATTTTTTTTTTCGTGCATGATCCTCTAGAAATTAGACAAAAAAAAAGTTACATATAAATTTTTTTAGATGAACCTTGTTGAGGAGAGGCCATGGTGGTGGGGGATCTACGATGACGGCCACCGAGGGAGGCAAGATTGCAGTTGGAACGGCGCCCATTGATAATCGGAGTCGGGTCTTCGCAAGCCCTCTTCGCGGCTTCCGCATCTTTGAAAGTCACCTACATAAAAAAAACATCAAAAAAGAATATTGAGAAACAAAGAAGACAAAGTGAGATAAACTAACAAGAAGAGAAAAGAGAAAGGGAGAAGAGGAACATACGAAGCCGTAGCCTTTGGAACGGCGAGTGAGTTTGTCGAAGATGACGACTGCCTCCAAGATATCACCATACTTGATGAAATGATCATGCATTGCTTCTTTTTGTGTAATGAGTATAAAGCGTGTGTTGTATTCATGTACGATGTGGAGTTTATATACAAGTAATGAGATCCCATAACTAAGGGGATTGAGTATATCTAGATAACTCTAACATGAGTTTATCTCTATCTATAATATGTCATCCTTATCTCTATATCCCCCCTCAAGCTGGAGGAGAGATGTCTTGGATCCCCAGCTTGAACAGAAGATAAGTAAATGTAGTTGATGGCAAGGCCTTTGTAAGTAGATCAGCCGGTTGCTCCTTTGTTGAAATATGTTCCGTTGTGATGAGTTTTTCTTCGAGTGCATCACGCACTTGGTGACAATCATTTTCTATGTGCTTCGTGCGCTCGTGGAAGACCGGGTTCTGGGCAATGTATATGGCAGATTGACTATCACAAAACAAGCGCATTGGTCTAGGATGAGAAATGCCGAAGGAGAGGAGCATGCGCTTTAGCCATTTGAGTTCACGTAACGTGTACGCCATGCACCGATACTCTGCTTCTGCCGAGGAAGCCGAGACGGTGTTCTGTTTCTTGGTTTTCCAAGACACAGGAGAAGTACCAAGGAGGACAATGTACGAGCTCAAGGACCTGCGAGTGAGAAGGCAGGCGCTCCAGTCGGAATCGCAGTACGCAGTAACTTGTAAATCAGAGACCGAGCTAAGGAGAATGCCTTGAGATGGGCACCCTTTTAAGTAACGTACGACCCGTAGAGCAGCGTCCCAGTGTTCTTGAAGAGGAAGCTTCATGAACTGAGATAAGATGTGGACGGAGTAGGATAGTTCTGGGCGAGTAAATGTTAGATAGATGAGGCGGCCGACGAGTCTGCGGTATGGTGCAGGGTCAGCAAGTGGTGTGCCTTTAGCGAGAGCGAGCTTGTGGTTGAGTTCAATGGGAGTTGCGACTGGTTTACACCCAAGTAACCCTGTATCAGCAATGATATCCAGTGCGTACTTACGTTGAGACACGAAGAACCCTTCTCTATTTCGAGCAACTTCTATGCCGAGAAAATACTTGAGCTTGCCCAGATCTTTCATGTGAAAGCATTCGCACAGATAGTTCTTAAATTTCTGTAGAGTTGACATGTCATTGCAGGCGATGAGGAAGTCGTCAACATAGATGAGTATGTGAAGATGAACTTTGCCGCGTATGTAGGAAAAGTGAGAGTAGTCTGGTTTGCTTTGAGTGAAGCCGTACGCTTTTAGAGCAGTACTGAGTTTAGAGAACCAGCATCGGGGAGACTGCTTTAGGCCGTAGATAGATTTCTTGAGTCGAGCAACCTTGGTAGGATCAGAGCCTTGAAAGCCCTGCGGAAGTTTCATATAAACTTCTTCTTCTAAATCTCCATGTAAGAAGGCATTGTGGACGTCCATCTGGTGGACTTCCCACTGTTTAGCTGCTGCAACTGCTAAGAGGACACGAACTGTAGTTGGTTTCGCGACTGGAGCAAAAGTATCAGTATAGTCGAGGCCTTTGCGCTGACGGTTCCCACAAGCGACAAGTCTGGATTTGTTGCGAGCAGGTTTGCCATTGGCGTGATATTTGATTTTGTAGAGCCACATACTCTGAATCACCTTCTTTCCCGGGGGTAAGTCAGTAACTTCCCACGTGCCATTTTGAACATGGGCTGTGTGCTCGTCAACCATCGAGTCACGCCATTCTTCAAGTTCAACAGCCTCAGCATAGCTCTTCGGTTCAACAGCGGAAGTGATTGCTGCAACGAAAGCCTTATGGCTAGAAGAGAACTTGAGGTCAGATACATAATTGGCAATGGGGTATAGACTGTTACCTGAGACCGTAGAGGAACCTGAAGAGGAATCGGTAGGAACGGGAGTGTGTGTATTACTTTCGACAGTGTTGACCACGTAGTTCTTGAGAAGAACTGACGGTGTGCGCTGGCGATGACCACGACCGAGTACTTCAGGGAGTCCAGGGGAAGGTGGTTCTGCAGAAGGTTGACTATCAGAAGAAGGGAGTGAGGATCTAATAGGAGATGGAGGTGCAGATAATGAAGTTGTGGTAGAAGGAACCGTAGCGTTAGTCGCATCGTCAATGTGGGACTGTGAGGACTGTATCATGGGTTCCGGTTGTATTGGTTCAGTGCCTGACGGCGTAGGAGTAGTAGTAGAAGGGGTGGTAATGGTAGTATTAGGAGACGTGGGTAACACGTTATCTTGTGTACTGGAAACAGGGGAAGGTAGGGATAGGTAATCATCGGTTATAGGTTCGGGTTGGGGCATTGTAGGAGAAGCTTGCGGTGCAGGTAAGCCGGGAAACTGGTCTTCAAAGAACACGACATCACGGCTTGTAAAGAAAACATTATCTTCAAGATCGTATACGTTCCATGCCTTCTTGCCGTACGGATAACCAACAAAGAGGCACTTACGACTTCGAGCAGCGAACTTATCTGAGCTGCGAGGTCGACGCTGTGCATAACACAAGCATCCAAAAACTCGTAGAGTATCGTGCTTAGGAGGAGAACCGTGAAGGATTTCATAGGGAGTGAGGCCGTTCAGGAGCTTAGTGGGTGTTCGGTTTATGAGATGGGCGGCTGTGAGAATAGATTGGCCCCAAAACGTGACAGGTAAGTTGGCTTGGAAGAGACAGGCACGGGCAACATTCAGAATGTGGCGATGTTTCCGCTCAACCCTACCATTTTGCTGTGGAGTATCAACTGATGAGGTTTGGTGGAGAATTCCTTCTTGACGAAAGTATGATTTTAAAACCAAGAATTCTGTACCATTGTCTGAACGGAAAGTTTTAACTGGTCGACCAAATTGTCGAACACTCATGGCACAGAAATTTTTGAGTATTGTAGCAACTTCAGATTTCTCGAGCATAAGGTGAATCCATACTGCTCTTGAGTAATCATCGACGATAGTTAGAAAGTAGACAGCACCACACGAGGCTGGTGTGCGATACGGACCCCAAACATCACAATGAACAAGATCAAAAGGTGCAACTGCTTTATTAGAACTTTCGGGAAAAACCTCACGAGTTTGTTTAGAACGCAAACAAGTATCACAAGAATCCGTAGGAGAGAAATCAAAATCTAAATTATCTAAAACCGGTAGAGAAGACAATGCATTGTAGGAAGGATGTCCAAGACGCCGATGCCAAAGTGCTGAAGAAGAAGATTTGTTCTTTCCAGTTCGATGAGATCGCGCCACTGTGACCCCCGTAAAGTAATACACACCCTCTCGTTCTTCACCTGCTCCAATCAGGGTCCTCGAGAAACGGTCCTGCAAAAAGCATAAGGTATCAGTAAATATGGCAATACATCCTGTCTGTTTGAGTAGTTTGGAGACAGAGATTAAAGTGCAATCAAAATCCGGAACGTATAACACTTCAAGCAAAGAACAGTGAGAGTTCAATGAGAGAGTGCCGGATAGTGTAGATTTTGATGTACGTCCGTCTGGAAACTTCACCATCGATGGAAGAGTCTCATGTACGTCACGAAGGAGTGAAATGTCTCCGGTCATATGATGGGAAGCACCTGTATCAATGATAACATCAGTGAGAGACGGATTACCAGACATACGTTCCGTAGAGAGCTGAGATTGTTGGTTCTGTAGAAGATTGATCAAGGCTGAGATTTGATCTGATGAAGCCACTGTATTGCCAGAGAAGGTGCTTAAAGCATTACGAGTTGCGTTAGAACGTCCACGACCGCGACCAGCAGAGGTGTTGTTGCGACCGCCACGTCCACGTTGTGATTGAGTAGAATTTCGACCTTGTTCCACGAACCATTCAGGGTAACCATGAAGTAAGAAGCATTCCGAAGCCTCATGTCCTTTCCGGTTGCAATGAGTGCAGTACCTGTTAGGATCGCGGCTGCGAGTTGCTGTAGGAGAAGTGGTAGATGAGATTGAGTTTGCACTCGGAGAATCAGCTTTGACGGAGAACCCAACTACATCCTGTTTTTGTTCTGTTGCACGCATGGTGAGGAGATGTTGTTCTGCCCTGATCACGCGTGAGTAGACGACGTTGAGATCTGGAAGTGGGTCTTCATCAATAATTTGAGATCGTATGGAGCTGAAGCGAGATTCATCAAGCCCAAAAAGGAACTTATGAACCTTAGCATCCTCTCGTTCTTTTTCAATGTGAGAGGAAGCTTCGCAAGTGCAGTTGTGAGAAGATTTAAAGCTTTGAATTTCTTCCCACAGTTTAGACAAGCGACCATAGTAGGTGAGGACTGAATCACCGTTCTGTTTGCAATTTGTGATTTCGTCCTCAAGTAGATGCTTTCTCACGCTATTCTTGACCGAGAAGCGACTTTTGAGAGATTCCCATAGTAGAAAAGCGTCAGGTACGTGACTGACTGTAGAACGTACTGGTGGATCGATGGATGTGCGTATCCAACCCACGATCATGGAGTTAGCAGCGGTCCAGCGAGCTAGTTCGGGATTCGTTAACGGTTTAATAGTTGAGCCATCTAAGAATCCGATCTTCTGCTTAGCTTGAACAGAGTTCCAGAATTCTGTAGCCCATTCGGAGTAGTTATCTCCCTTGAGAATCACCGGAGTAATTAGTGCTCCAGGGTTGTCGGAGGGATGTAGAAAATAAGGATTAGAAACCGAAGCATTGCTTTCGGCGGTAGTAGTAGATAACGAAGAGGAGGTAGTGGCCATGATTGTTGATGATCAATGGCGATTGAAGAGAGTAGAGATTAGGATGCGGAAGCGTAAAAAAATAGGTCAGAGAACGTTGTGCTCTGATACCATGTAATGAGTATAAAGCGTGTGTTGTATTCATGTACGATGTGGAGTTTATATACAAGTAATGAGATCCCATAACTAAGGGGATTGAGTATATCTAGATAACTCTAACATGAGTTTATCTCTATCTATAATATGTCATCCTTATCTCTATATTTTGAGTGACCCAAGCCAATCCTCCTACGAACACTTTGGTCAGCTTCGTGTCTCCAAAACATCCGCTCACGTTGTCGCTCGTCGTCATTGGATCGTGTGTGTGTTTTGAGAGAGAGAGAGAGAGAGACAGGAGAAAGCGAGAGAGAAGGAGAGTGAATTGAATTATATAATGAAGGGGAATAATAACAATAAATAAGTGTTGTAAAACGGAGAGTGACAGATTGGTGGACAGGCAAGTATATATTAACGTGATCACTAGTCACTACACCCTTCTTATGTCTCTATTCACGCCATTTTCTTGATACAATCCGCCCAAAACTTATAAAATTAACATCACCAAATGATGCACCGCCACGACTCATGAGTTTGGGCATGTCATTAATTAACAGGTCTAGTCATGCTCAGTAAACGGGTGCTTTATGCCGCAAAATATATCATCCTTTTATGGACTTCCATTTAAGTCTTAATTAACATTTAGACCCAAAAAAAGAGACTTCCTTTTAAGAAATGTGCCGTGGTGTTGTATATGTGGTGGTGGTAGATACGTCAAGTTTAGATCGTTCAGCCTGTTATGGTCTGGGTTCGATTTGGATCGATCGGATCAGATTAAACGATTTAAAATAACCAAAAAAATCTGGTTTACAAACTATAAAAATTTATAAAAGTATAATATCAGCACGAGATGAATACTAGTAGTTTAATATAATCCAACTACACAATTTTGAAAAAAACCTTGTTTTCATTCCATGCTATGAACAGTTAAATTCACCTCACCACTTATCACTAATCAAAATGGAATGTAACACTTATCACTAATCAAAATGGAATGTAAGATTAATAAAAAAAATATATTAAAATTAGAATAAAAAGCAAAATAGCTGAAAAAACCGATACCGACGTTAAACGCCGATGTTAACAACGTTAATACCATCAACAAAATCTTAAACCTTAAACCCTAAACTCTAAACTCTAAATCCTATAAATTATAACACAAAAATTCTAAACTATACGTTAATGTCGGCACCATTTTTTTTTATGCAATTTTTTTTAAAGAATTAGTATATTTTTTATTAATCATGCATGTCAGTTAGATTAGAGGTGAGGTGAATTTTCACAATTTTCTCCTGCAAATATATTTCCATAATTTTACACAATATATAAAAATATATGAAAATAACCATTTAAGAAGCACAAACTATTAGTTTTTAATAAACCTTATTTTAGGAATTAAAAAGATTATTAGTTTCTTATGAATCAATGATCACAAAATTGTAAATTCTATAATCCTTGATTAGCAAACGTACCCTGCTTAACTCAAAAAGCACAAATACGAAAAAAATAATATTAAAAGGCTCTTTTAGTAATATCCGAAAGTTTGATCTTAAAAGTGAAAACAATAAGCCAACAAAAACAAAAACAATAAGGACTTACAAATAATTAGGAAAGAAGAAAAGGCATTATCCCGAAAAAGATCAAATCTTCTCTTCTCTCTTGTTCTGAACAAACGAACGAACGAACACTCGTCTCTGTAACTGAGAGAGACCCAAAGGCTTCACCTTTGATCTAGAAAAGGTAAACCCATCGATCCCTTTCAGCTTTCCCGTTGTTAATCTCACTTGAAATCTGCAATTTTTCCTTATTTCTGTTAAAAGGATTCGTCTTTTCTTTATATGAGATCCATCTATGTAGTGAGTGTTTAAGCTCCAAACCAGGTACTTCCATGGAGGAACAGAGAGAAGAAAGTGCGTCAATTGGTGATTGCAAAGCGCCCTTGGAGGAAACTGGTGAGGAACTAGGGTTAGCTTCTAAGCCTGAAACCCTAGATGACGAAGTTGATGTTCCGGCGAAGGAGCCATGCGTCGAAGATGACGTTGAGAAGGGTGTTAGCTCTGAATCTGATGATGTTGTAAAGACTGATGCTTTCAGTGAGCCTGAAACTGAGAGAGATGCTGTTGATGTGAAGCCGGTGAATGGTGGTGGAAGTCATGAAAGTGCAGGTGAAGAGGGGAATGAAGTGATTGACGAGGAGGCAAACCATGCAGCTGAACAAAATGTTCAAACTGAGAAGCCCCAACAAAGCTCAGTGGTGGATGGTGAGACGCTTTCTGTTGCTGGCCAAGAGAAGGAATCAGGTGATGCCAACATGGATGTTGATAGCAAACAGGCGAATGAAGCGAATGTTGGATCTGAGACCAACAATGGTAAGGATTCAGAATCTGTGCAAGTTCCAGAGGAGTCTACTCAGGAAACAACATGTGGTGAAGAAGATACAACCCATAAAGAAGAAAATGGAGAAGCCATGGATGTCGATTATACTGTAGAGGAAACGCTGGAGACGGTTGTTGTGGATGATGCTGGCAATGAAGCAAGTATGGTACCAACCCAAGATGTTCCAATCGCTGAAGCTGACAGCAATGTAGTCAAGGGAATGGAAGTTGATGAAAGGAAAGATAATGCTGATATGGCAGCAAATCCGAAGAGTTCCAGTGAAGATGCTGCTCCACGTGAAGTTGAACAGTTGGATCAGAACGGTCTTTTTGATCCACGGTCTGATATTACCAACTTTATTGATTTCAGTGGTGTATCCTCTTGGTCAGGAAATGTACAAGACCTCAAAACTGAATCTGGGAATCTATCATCTTTGAAAGAGGATAAGAAAGCTACTCTCACCGCAGAGGAAGTTGCCACCGAGGAGGATGGTGATAAAGTAAGCTCACATGCTGAAGGTGTTGAAAATGCTTCCAGTGAAGCACATGTTGCTACAGAGTGTCCAGAAGAAGCTTCTGTTGCAGTTTTGGGATCTGATGCAAATCAAGATACAATGAGGGAGGAAGGTGTGACTACTCCTGAAGCTCCAAATATTGATCAAAACCAACAGGAGGAAGATACAGTAATGGAAGAAAATCCTGACAACTCTGATTATGCTGAAGCTGGAACTGATTCTGGTATTAAGACCAACGGTGTGAAACGAAAGGCTGATGTCCTGAGTGAGGAGGATTCCTTAGGTGAAGGTAGGAAGACTGTTTCCTTGGCAAAGGTGTCTTTTGCACAGAGGCCCTCCTTTAAGATCGGTGCATGCATAGCCAGAGCTGCTAGTCAGATGGCAGGATCTCCTTCAGTTCTCAAGGGTAGTAACCTTGGTGATGAAACTCTTTCTGTTGAGAGCTTTGTATCCCAGCTTCACTCTGCAGCAACAGACCCTGTCAAAGAGAACGTTGTGTCTGAACTTGCTACTGGCTTTTTCTTAGATTTCCGAAACTCATCGGCTTCGCAGCAGTTTGTTCCAGAGAAGGCAAGCAGCAAAAGAGGTAGATCATCCAATTCGAGCGCAGCAGGAGGAACCGAAGCATTTGAGTTTGAGGAAATGGGCGACACGTACTGGACTGACAGGGTGATCCATAACGGCGGTGAAGAGCAAACGCCAGCTGCTACAGAAAAAGAAAACTATCAAGTTGTGCCTGTTGAGCTGAAACCTGCTCAGGTCAAAAGAACTCGTCGTCCATACAGAAGAAGACAGTCTCAGATCAGTTATCCTCTTCCATCAGCTTCAGACAAACCAGCGGACTTTGATGAGAATGCACCAGCTGAGCTTATAATGTACTTTTCCGAAACGGATACAATACCTTCTGAGAAGAACCTGAGTAAAATGTTCAGGCATTTTGGACCAATAAGGGATTCACAAACCGAGGTTGATGAGGAGAAGAACCGGGCTAGAGTAGTTTTCAGGAAGGGTGCTGATGCCGATGTGGCTTACAAGAGCGCAGGAAAGTTCAACATCTTTGGGAAGAAGGCTGTGAACTACGAGCTTAGCTTTACCATTACTGAAACATTCAAAGTTAAGCCTTATGTTGTGTCTTTACGCGAGGAGGAAGCAGCGGTGACTCTTCCTGCTTAGATGTAGTTTTGGTCCAAGCATGGTTCAGTTCAGGTAAATCTGCTTCATTACCTCCTCTGTGATTTAACTTGTTTTGTACTGCTTCTGATGGCTCATTGCTTGAATGCTTACACAAACACACACACACACATATATATATATAATCCACCGGTTTAGAGGTTGATATCTTGTTAATAGCTAAGGTGTAAAGTGTAAACTCTTAACGTATAGAGGGTAAGACCGAGAAGAATAGGATATATATACATAGTGACATAGTGACCATGTCTTTGATTGTTTTGTTTTGTTTTCCTTACGAAGGGCATGTGTGAATTTCTTCAAAGGGATTCGAAAAATAGGATATATATACATAGTGACATAGTGGTTGTTTTTTGTGTGTTTCAGGTAAACAAGTGGCAGTCATTAAGAAGAGAAGTAAACGATGAAGTGGCTCTCAATGGAATGTGGAGGCTATTGCTTGTGTGTTTGTGGACCTTTTAGGTAGAGAGAGAGAAATTTAGGATGTGTAATAGTTTGGGAGAATAATATGTATTTTCTGGAGACCAGAGTTCTTGTTAATGTGTCGTAATATGTGGAGTCTAGAGAGTCAATCTTCATCTTTCTTGTTCTTATTGTTGACTAAAAAAACATTTGATTTTCTGTTACTTTCAAGTGATGTTAGTAGTGTTGTTAAAGTGATTTGCAGCATTAAATCTGGATTAGTAGTTGAAACCAAACTAAACCGAATGTTAGTATCTGATGATGCCAAGTTACAGGGTGATGCTTCCTCAGCTTCCTGTTCACTCTTTTGGTTTTGGATCAGACCATGACATGCTTCAGTGGTCTCTGAACTCTCTGGTGGAACTTTCTCTCTCTCTCTTTTGCTTCGTAACTAAAGCCAAGGTAACAAACAAATTTTGACATCAAACCAATAATGCTTATGTACTAGTGGAAGGACTCTGGTTTTGTTTGTAAAGAAACAAGCAAGAGAATTGGAGGAATGTAACATAGATATACTGAATCAAATGGGTTTAGAGTTCTATAGTTTCCATGATGTATCTATGCAAATGTGTTATGTAATAAAAACTTCATTTCCTATATACTCAAATCTCACAAGTTCCACATATATATATAACTACTACACACAAGCATTAACACACTCATCACACAACACAAAAAGGAGAGAGAAGGGAAGACACTATAATGTTCCTGACAAAAAGAGAGAGTTAAAAAAAATCTACTAGCTTAACAATACAAATCTCATGGAGCTCCATTTCTTGATGTTCATGATCTACCTTTCTTCATCCTTGCATCTCGCTGGTTCCGGAAGTGGCTGAGGAGTTGCTGTGCCTGCAAACAACATCACTATTCAGATATCTAAACCACAACAAGAAACCGGACTTGGTTTTGTTATACTCTTTACCTTCTCTTTTGCTCTCTGTGTACCAGACTGAGACAAGGCTACAAGTGGAGGTATAGCGCCTTCTTGCAACACCAAAGTGCAAAACTTGGGACTGTTCAGACACAACTGAAGCAGCACAGAAGCTGCATTCTCTTTCCCTCTCTGAGACCCTGAATCAACCGTCTCAACAAGTAACGGTATCCCACCTTCCCTCACAATCGCTTGACGCCCTTCTCCAACTGCAGAAAGATTCGCAAGAAGAGCAACTGCTTTATCAACCATCTCTAGTTCCGGATCCAACAGCTCCACAAGATACTTCACCGCCTTGGCTTGCACAATACGAGCCTTGTTCTCATGAGTTATCGAGAGATTGAACAAAGCAGACGCAGCATCTTTCTTCCCTCTGAACGTTCCCTTTCCAAGAAGATTCACCAGAGCCTGTATCGCTGCGTTAGACTGTCCTATTCTCTCCCTGTTGACTTGCAGAACAGATAGACTGAACAACGTTGCTGCTGAGTTCTCTTTCGCTCTGTCATTACCTGTGTTCAAAACATGAACAAGCGGCTCTGTAGCTCCGGCTTCTGCAATCATGGCTTTGTTTACTTCACTAATCGAAAGATTAAGAAGAGCAGTGACTGCATGTTCTTGAGTTAGCTCTTCTTCCGAGTATAGAAGTGACAGCAGTGGAGTGATGGCACCGCAACGCCCAATCTGAACACGGTTCTCAACGTTGTTAATGGTGAGTTGACGTATCTCAGCCGCAGCAGCAGTCTTCTCTTTGCTAGATCCATCTTTAAGATCTTGTACCAGTTTCATAGTATGTGAAGAGCACTCACTATACTCATGATTAACGTTGCTTGAACTTTCTGAGTTTTGTTTCTTAGGAGACATCTCACTGCAGCTTTGGTGATTCTCTTGAATACTTTGTGTCTCATTTGTCACTGAAGGAACATAATCAACAGAAGAGACCACACTGCAAACTGACTCACTCCTGCTGTGAGTATAAGACTGCCCTGAAGAAGAAAGTTCGAAGTTCTCAAGATCCTTGCACTGAGATTCACCGCATAAACTAGCAGGAACGTTGATCTTCACTTTCTCAAACCCATTTCCAGTTTCAAGAGACGATCTCGAGGTAAAACTGCTGCTCCTCAAAGAAAAACGGAAACTCTCGGTCCGGTTGAAGTCATTAGAACCCATGTTGTTAGCCATGGATGAAGCATCACCACCACCATCACAGTTAGCAGGAAGCTTGATACTGTTTTCCTCCAACCAACTCGCTATCATAGCCTTAACCGTGTAGTTGGGAATGAGTTCTTGATGAGTCAGCACCTGCCTCGTCCTAGGACAAACATCTAACCCGTTATCAAGCCATTTCTTGATGGATGTTCTGTCAAATGTCTGTCCTGAAGCTACTATAACCGGATCCAGCATGAGTTCTGTTGACAAAGGACACCGGAAGTAGGGAGGTATTGAGACACCTTTAGCTACTTCAAGAAACTCGGTTTTGAGCATGTGTTCACGGATGCAAGAGACGAGATCTATCAGTTGGTCCATTTGTTCCATCTTTTCTTTGGACTTGCTGGTCTGTGATCTTATCCTCGCCTTCTCCACAGCAATGCTTTCCTTCAAGAGATCTTGGTTTGATATCAATCCCATCATGTGAATAATGCTGTCAAGATCATCAGTATCCAAAGGCACAGTATCCTTCATGTGTTCAGACAGTGTCCTCTCTTGCTTAAAACATTCAATCTCCTGCATACACCGCTGAAGTAAGTTTACCTCAACACCTTGTACACTTGAAGTTACAGGACTTGACTGTGATAGCTGCACAAGTATGCGACTAATCTCCAACGAACAAGTCTGGACCTTCTCCAACAAAAGCTCGGAGTGAAACACCTACACACACAACAACTCACTGAATGATGCAGACAGAGAGACAAAAAAAAACAACTGAAAATGAGAGCTTATTCATCAACTTACACCAAAGAGCTTGCTCATCTTTGGAGACCAGTCCTCTAAGAACTCTCTAGCCTGGTTAACTACGGAATCCAGATCTTCGCAGGCGCTGTTTAAGCAGTCATCAGGAGGTACTTTGCAATCAACAACATCATCAAGAAACGGTTTCAAGAGCTTCAACAAGTGAACCACATTTCCAATACATGTTTGGATGGGCTTGTATCTTATGGTCTGGCATGCAACCAGATGAAGGTAACGAGAAATGCTGTTAAGGAGGCATCGAACCGGCACAGGATCCATTCAAAACTACAAATCTGAAGAACACAAAAAAAAAAACATATCAACTTATGGAACATTCTATTATAATATTTCAGAAATCAAAGTTTAAAATGACTTAACACACTAGAGCCTAATATGAAAAAAAAAAAGAGAGAAACTGTATCTTTAGCTTAGTTTTTCTGTAGGAACACAACATGTTAAAGCATTGACTTTGACCCATTTGTCTGAAAGACACACTTGACTAGATTGAGTCACCTCTAGTGGCAACTAACACAATAGACCTCCTCATGACTTTGAAAGAGTGTTGGTTCCTTAATATTCAAGCATAATGTGTTTTATATGAAGAAAAAAAGAAAGAAACTGTATCTTTAGCTTAGTTTCTCTGTAGGAACACAACACATTAAAGCATTGACTTTTGACTCATTTGTCTGAAAGACAGACTTGACTAGATTCAGTCACCTCTTCTCTTGTGGAAACTGAAGTAAAGGAACTAACTTTAAAACAGAAACTTGACGTTATCAACAGATGTTTCTGCTTTCTAATTTCCTTTTGACCTAATTTAAAAGGGAAAAACTATTTTCCCAGTCTAATAAAGTGGGAAAATATGCAGAAATATATAAATTTAATTACACAAACACACACACACAAGGGGACTCAAATCGATACCTAAGAAGAATCATTCAACAGACCCATCACATCACATAAACAGTAAAACCCAGAAGAAAGAAATTACAGAAAACCCTAGCAGGCTTATTACAAAGCCAATGACGAGTTCGAGAAAAACAAGAAAGGAAGCAACTTTGTTCGTACAGAGAGAAAGATTAACAAAGAAAATGTGAGTTTGAGAATACCCAAGATTCAGCAGGTTCTGGAGGCGATTGGAGAGAGCAAAGTCGAGCTTTCACAGGAACAATGCGATCACTGGAGAGCTTGGAGGGGAATAGAGAAGAGTTATTACCCAAATTATCGAAAGATCGGTTCTTTGCTTACACGAAGAGAGGAGAGAGAGAGAGAGAGAGATTTTAAGACAGAGGAAAGAGTAAACAGTAAGTGTTAAGTAATGGCTGGGGGCCCCCAAGTTGGAGGTTGCAGGTATCTCTATTGTTTTCTTGTGTGGAGTTAGTAATCTAAAAGCTGTCTTTTTTTATTATTTTTCTTCCACGTTTCTGATGTTATAAATTTAAAATTAAAATAATATTATTATGTTTTATAAAAATTGACATTTAGTTGCCTTGACAAAAGACTAGAGATTAAAGTTGAGATTGTGATTTTTAACATTACTATCTTTTGAAGATTGGTAATAATAATGTCAAAGGGGTAGACAATGTGTGTATAGTCTTTGAGATGAGAAGGCAGTACAATGATTGATCTTTGTTAGGCTTTCTAATTTTGAGTACATATGTGGTGTGACTGAGAACACTTTGGTGGGGTGTGACAGAGAACACTTTGGTGAAAGTGTTATGGAGTGATAGAGAGGAAAAGAAAAAAAAAAAAAGGATAAAGTAAATGAGAGTTAAACCAATAAATATAACTTATTTTATATATTTATATTTTTATTCCATTTTTTAAATAATAGAGTAAAATTATTAATTTCGAAAGACAAAAGAGATTTTTCTGTCTAAATTGAAGTTATAATTTGTCTTTCTAAATTGAAGTAACCCATAGTGGTTTTTACTACCTTAAATATTTGAGAATTTTCTTCTGTTGTTGTTGCCAACATAGTAAAAAAATATTAGGCCGTATGTAACAAATTGATGGGTTAGGCCCAATTGATGCGTAAGGCCAGTTAATTATTATTTTTGGTAACGAACGAACTGAATTTGTGTGTTTGAGTGTGTAATAGGAACGAATTCTTGTTTCTTTGTCTCAGTTTAAGTTGTGGAATGTGTTGGATCAATTCTTGGTTCTACTCATGGTCAGTCATTCACCGTACAATATAAATATATTTGGAGTCTATTTGTAAACAATAAAAGTGTAGAAGGGACATAATGAATAGCAGAGTTACACATTTTAAAACTAATTATAGAATTTAAACCCAAACACAGAAGCGCCAATCATTTAGCCTCTCACAAAAATAGCAAGCAATTTTTAACCAGCGAAAGTTAAAAATCTCATAACTAAAACAGAAACTTACAGCAATAAAAGAAAGGAAAAAGAACTTTTATGTTTGTTTTTCTCTCTTAGTTGAGGGAAAAACAAAATAAATAAACAAAACTTCTTTGTGCAACTGATCTTTCATACTTTCGATTCTCTGTTTCCCTTAGGCGGAATCAGAGAATCGTTTCAAGTTAAGACGTTTTGTGAATATTTGTTTAGGGGGAAGAAGCAAGCATTTCAAGTGGTAAATAAAAAAATTCCTGATAAATTTTGTAATATTGAATTTGAATTGTTTTACGAAATGCAAAACTTAAAAAAGGTTTTTTGTAGAGAAATGGAAATGTCTCAAATTGATGGAAGAATGGAAGGTTGGCTTTATACCATCCGACATAACCGGTTTGGACTTCAATTCTCCCGTAAACGATATTTTGTTCTTCACGACAACAACCTTACAAGCTTTAAATCTGTACCATCTGATCAGAATGAGGTTTGTCTTTTTCATTTTCTCATAACATGACATTTTCGTTACGTGTTAATTATGTTCTTTGGTATTTAAGAGATTGATGCGTAGATGCAAGATATTCACATGAAGAAGTTGCGAACATTGTGTTTTTATATTTTTTTTGTTTTCTGTATAGGAACCTGATAGAAGAGCATCTCTAGACTGTTGTATTCGGGTTACAGACAATGGAAGAGAGAGTTTCCATAGAAAGGTACTAACATTTGTTGGATACTAATGAGCTTATATATTACTCAATCTACAGATGTTTATTGATTATTTTTGGTTCATGTGTTGTTTCAGATCCTTTTCATATTTACGCTTTACAACACCTCAAACCATTTGGATCAATTAAAGGTTTGTTTGGAAAGTGTTTTTCTTCACATATCAGGTTTCTTTTTATTTTATTTTTAATATCAGTTAGGTTTTTGAATGACACTTTTGAACAGCTGGGTGCAAGTAGTCCTGAAGAAGCAGCCAAATGGATCAGATCATTACAAGATGCTTCACAAAAGGTTTGTTACAATATTTTCTATACATTATAAGATTTGAGACTCACATACACTTGATTTATGTTTTCAGAAGTTTCCATTTCCGGACTGCGAGTTTGTATCTCATGCTGAGAAAGGACTTGTGAAGTTTAATGTATCAAGGAGGTCACGGCGCAAAAACTCAGTTGACTGGACAAATTACTCATCGGTGAACGTTGAAACAATAGCACCTGATGTCATTGCTCCTTCTCCATGGAAAATTTTTGGATGCCAAAACGGTAAGAGAAGATAAACTTCTTTGTAAATACTCGTGGTTCAAGAAACTGCTGGCCTTACTGAGCTTATGAACTTTCAGGTTTGCGCCTTTTCAAAGAAGCTAAAGACTGGGATTCCCGCGGACGGGTAATACAAAATTGTACATATACTACATTTATACAGGGTCGATTTTGGGCACAGCCGGATAAAATATTTGATTTTGGCTCCAAATTTTAAAGAACTATCACACCTAGATTGTGTGGTTCCCAAATTACCAAAAATATTTTTATTAAGATTAACCTAAAAATGTTTAAGATCCTCTAAATCTTAAATCCGGCCTTATATTTGTGAATCATGATTGGTTTCTTAACTTTAGTTTCTTTTGCTGAAACCTCAAACCTCTTGCAGCATTGGGATGATCATCCTGCAATAATGGCAGTAGGTGTCATTGATGGTACTTCAGAAGACATTTTCAATACGCTAATGTCTCTCGGTCCTTTACGATCAGAGTAAGCTCGATAACTTTGATCTGAGAGGCTAAACAACTCTAGTAGATGGAACTCGACTTTCTATAGTGTTAGAGGTTATAATATGGTTTTTGACTTAGAGTTTGCATGACTTTCTTGTAGATGGGACTTTTGTTTCTACAAAGGAACCGTGGTGGAGCATCTTGATGGACACACAGATATAGTTAATATCCAGTTGTACAGTGATTGGTTGCCATGGTTAATGAATCGAAGAGACGTGTTGCTACGACGCTACTGGAGAAGGGAAGAAGATGGAACCTACGGTTAGATAAATGATAATATTTCCTGATCTGTTTCCTCTCTCAAGGTTTATAACTTTCTCATCCTTGAATATCACAGTGATACTTTGCCACTCTGTTTATCACAAGAAGTGTCCGCCAACTAAAGGATATGTTCGTGCTTGTGTCAAAAGTAAAGTTTCTTGCCTCACACTCTAGTTCATTTTCTTTGTTTTAATTCCATTATTAGAAATGATTTGATATTGTTATCAAAATATGTAAGTAAGCATGCAAGTTGATCCGAGTTGGGGAAAGAACATCAAAAACACATCATCTCGAAGGGACGTATTAGAATTTTCGAATGGAAAATAGAATTTAACTTCATGATCCTTTGTTTTTATGAGTTTTGCATTTGGAATGTAGGTGGTGGTTATGTGGTGACTCCTGTAAGCAAAGGGAAGCAATCACTAGTAAAGCATATGGTAGCCATTGATTGGAGAAGCTGGAACTTATACATGAGGCCGTCTTCTGAAAGATCTATAACCATTCGTGTGGTTGAGAGACTTGCGGCCTTACGTGAAATGTTCAAAGCGAAACAAGGACACGGCTTCGCTGAGTTCGTCTCAGGGGAGTTCATGCAAACCAAATCCTCCTTGTCTAAGATCAACACTTTACCCTTTAAAAAAGAAGCCAAAAGGATTGATCTGGAGCTTGTGAAAGTTGAGGAAATGGAGAAACCTTCTTCAGCACGCAACAGTTTGATGGACTTAAATGATGCTTCTGATGAATTTTTCGATGTTCCTGAGCCCAATGAGTCTTATGAGTTTGATAGCTTAATTGATAACTCTCCCTTTTCACAAGGACACTCTCAAGTTAATTTCTGCTCTCTCACTTCTTGTTTGCTTGTGGAAAAAGTAAAGTTTAAAGTTGTGTGTGTGTGTGTTTCAGCTCAAGCTACCATCACCATCTGGTATTGTCAAGAAACTTCAAGATCTAGCCAATAATAAGAAAGGCTATATGGATTTACAAGAGGTCGGTATGGATGTAAATAGCACATTCATATATGGAGCCACCCTCCAACAAGACCCAAATCTTACTATGCCTTGTAGTTGGTCTATTGCTGATCCATCCACATTCTTGATTCGTGGAGACAATTATTTAAATGACCAACAAAAGGTAACCAATTTTATAGATACACACTTGTGTTTATGTTCTTGAAGCTTAATTAGATGCAATGATAATGATGCTGGTACTGCTCAAACTATAGGTAAAGGCAAATGGCACAATGATGCAAATGGTTGGAGCAGACTGGATAAGTTCTGATAAGCGAGAAGATGATCTTGGTGGTCGACTAGGCGGTCTAGTTCAAGAATTCGCAGCAAAAGGCGGTCCAGAGTTTTTCTTCATTGTAAACATGCAGGTAACTTTGAGATAAGCTGCTGTTATTCTAAGGAATGTTAATATTATTCATAGTTAAGAGGCACTAATTACTATTAAACATATATATAAACCAGGTCCCTGGTTCTGCTATGATCAGTCTAGCATTGTACTATATGCTGAAAACTCCATTAGAAGAGCATCCTTTGTTACATAGTTTTGTGAATGGTGATGACGCTTATCGCAATTCGCGCTTTAAACTCATCCCTCACATCTCCAAAGGTTCGTGGATTGTTAAGCAGAGTGTTGGAAAAAAGGCTTGCTTGGTGGGTCACGCACTTGAAGTACGTTACACCCGTGGAAAGAATTACTTGGAGGTAAAAAACATAAATCAAAATCAAGCTTATATGCTATATGATATTAAAATTATAATGTTTATTGGATTTGTTTCTTTCTCAGCTTGATATTGATGTTGGATCTTCAACTGTTGCAAGAGGTGTAACCAATCTTGTTCTTGGGTATCTTAACAACTTGGTTATAGAAATGGCCTTTTTGATACAGGTAAAGCAAAACCAATCATGCTCTATGTTATTTATTTTGTGGATCATATAAGTAATAATGATATATCCCTTTGATGTTTTGAAACTGATTATGCAGGCAAACACAGCAGAGGAACTACCAGAATTGCTACTAGGGACATGTCGGCTCAATTATCTCGATGTTTCAAAGTCTCTAAAAGAAAGATGAGATGTCCCCAGGATCAGATGCTATTTCGATTTTTGTTACTTTGTAAAAGCTGTGTGTGTTTATTTTACCATTCTTTATCAAGTCTAACTCGTTGTTACATTCAAACTAAGAGATCTTCATTGGTCTAACACCTAAATGAAGTATCTCAACCATTTTATTATTTTAATTAAATTTATTTATTTACCTAATTAAATTTTATGTTTTAAATATGGTTGGACCAGTCACAAATAAATTAGTAGTATATAGTGTTTTCATGAGTATTTCATCATATAGTATGAAAATCAAAGAAAGAGTTACTTGCGCAACAATCATCATCTCTTCTTCTATCACAAACTCTAAACCCTTACTGTTTTTTCTTACAATTACCGAGCAGATACATAATAGATATATGGTTCTGTTCGCACTCAACATATGTCTAAAGTTGATCCCTACTAAAGCTTAGATGTGTCACGCACAATCTCATTTTTGAAATTTTAGCACATTACCAATTTTTCCAGTGTAAAATATTTTTGTGATACATTTCCTTTCGGAAGAATTTTTGTAATTATATAAGATTGTGGATTCATTTGAACCATAAAATATTATGTTAACGTAGAAAGTGGGGGGATAAATTCATTACTTTCTCAATTTTGATGAATAAAAAATAGAATTTAGAAAAAGACCTTTTATAATTGGAATTATGGGACTACATATATAGAGTGTGAATTAAATGAATATCAACGGTGTGTGTGTGTGGGGTGGGGGTTGAGCAGCGTTGCGTGCCTCGTTTTAGTGGGTCACAGGTTTCTCCGGTTCATCTGTCGGCACCGACACCTCCTAACTATTCTTCTGTTTTGTTTTTGTAGTTTTACACTTATTTTTATTTGCTTTTTCTTTCCACTTCAAACCTTTTTCAGTTTCTTTTCTTTAAAAGTAAAGAAACTTTTGACTAATTTTCTATCTTGTAACGTTTTTCATAACAACCAAGTTACCGAAAAAAATCTTAACAATACTCTTTTGTTGAGATGTTAATCATCATTTCGTCATATCTTATGGAATTTTATTTTGAACATATTACATATGACGATCTACCGCTTTACAACAACCATAGTTAATGTAGCCCACTTCCACTTGGGAAAACGGCGGACAACTCTACAGTCTACATTTAACATAATTACTAGTAACTTCCAAAATATTGCATGTTATAGTAGGCAAAAAAAAAATTTGAGAAAAAAACAAAGTTGTTGTTTCAAGAGATTAAACTCTAGTTAAAGTTGGTATGGAATCACTAAGCATACAAATAAGATGTGAACAGATTAAGTACATGTCGAAAACGGCAAAGATAATACTTTTACGGTGATTAGAGTTATTTATCAAAAAAAGAATAGAGTGGATATATAACTAGTGCCCCAACGAATTTTCTTTTTTGATATCTGGAGTTTTGGGACCGAAGTCCGTAATTCCCTAAAAAAGCATTATCTAATATTAGTTTCGTCCACGATTAAGAATCACAAGTTGAATTGTACTGTTTGGCAAACTGCGATGAAATATTTGCATTGGTCTCAAATTTTAAAGAGTTATTAGTAGATCTTTGAACTGTAAAAAAAATTAATAAAAGAGGTCACTGGTATATGAATTCTTATGAACTTTGAAAATTTTGAGATTCTATTGAAATTAGTTTTTGAATTTCAAAAATCTTAATAGAATCCATTGTTATTAGTTTAATTTTTTTTAAAATCTATTTAAAATCCTTGTTATTCAAAAAGTTTAGTTATTATTGATTTTCTAATTCTAACTAAATCTAGTACTATCGAGAGATGAATTTAATTCAGTTTTACTCAAAAAACTCAACTTTTAAAATATCATACATATCCCTCTGATTTTCAAAATTCATGCGATTAAAAGAACTAGAAAACAAAATAGTTATACTTACCAAATATTTATTGCACTTTAAATCTAAACTATATGTATAAAACTATAATTCATTACATTTTATATACTTTTACATTTTTAATGTATATTATTTTTATATTGTTTTATCATTTTTGAATATAAAATTATATTTATAAATAATAAATTTTTTAAAATAATATCTTTAAATAGTTTAAAAAACGTTTGTTTAAAAAAAAAATTGAAACAAAATCGAAAAATAAAAAAAAAATTCGAATTTAAAAACATATAATTCGAAATTAAAAAACAAAATTCATTACTTTGATTTTTATTATTTTATACATTTTTATATTGTTTTATCATTTTTGAATATAAAATTATATTTATAAATAATAATTTTTTTAAAATAATATCTTTAAATAGTTTAGAAAAATATTTGTTTTTTTAAAAAAAAATTGAAACAAAATCGAAAAATATAAAAAAAATTCGAATTTAAAACCATGTAATTCGAAATTAAAAAACAAAATTCATTACCTTGATTTTTATTATTTTTATATCTATAAAGCAATGGGTAAAAAAATCTTTTGCCATTTTAATGAAACCTTTTTTTGATCATTTTTTAGTGCTTTTTTTGTGACTAACTTAAAAGAAACTATCTAAGAGAATTGCCTAATTTTGTATGTATCACTATTATTATTTATTAACTTTGAAAGAAAAAATAAATAATCATGCTATATGATTTATCAAAAAATAAATTAGATATTTACTTTACAAAATGAATGATAGAAAAAAGATAATACAAATTTATGAAAGTCTATACCAATCTAAAAAAGTTGCGATCAAATTTCATAAATCAATTTATATAAATTTTCACAATCTACATAACTCTTTTAAATCTATCAACTCTTAAAATTCACAAATCTATACAAATTCATCTTGCAATAACTCTTTCAAGATTCATTTCAAATTAAAATGTTAGTCCTCAACTGAAGCCGAATATCGTATGTGATCTACTTAGGAAACCAACCCATCTCCTGGTCCACTAAGAAGCAAACTGGAGTTGCTCGATCCTCAACTGAAGCCGAATATTGCGCCATTGCCAATGCTGCTTCGGAAGTTCATTGGATCTGTAATATTCTCACAGAGCTGCAAATCAAGCTGCATTAATTACCACCAGTTGTTTATTGTGACAACAAAGGAGCCACTTACTTGAATGCCAATCCAGTTTTCCATTAGCGTATGAAACATCTAGCCTTGGATTATCATTACATTAGAGGTCAACTGCAGTCTGGTATTCTGCGTGTCACATATGTCTCAGCCAAAGATCAGCTTGCCAATGCATTAACCAAACCGTCACCTCGTCTTGGCTTCAATATCGCATGTTCCAAGATTGGAGTACGAGAACTCCCTCCATCTTGAGGGGGTGTATTAAGAAGATATCAATCTATGATTCTATGTATGTTTAACTTACCTTATACTATCCTCTGTACTCAGTATATATTTGTACATTCTCTAACAATACAATCATCGTTTCCACTTTATAGAAAGTACTGAAATTAAGACTTGCTGTCAGGACTCCCTAGATCACAGATTCCTTGTCAAAGTTTCTTTCACGTATGTATAGTATAGGGTTTGACTCATAGGCTATTAATCGATTAGTTATCAAAATTTTGACAATTTCTCAAAATATTAATGTCAGGACTTGCTGTCAGGACTCCATAGATCACAGATTCTTTGTCAAAGTTTCTTTCACGTATGTATAGTATAGGGTTTGACTCATAGGCTATTAATCGATTAGTTATCAAAATTTTGACAATTTCTCAAAATATTAGTGTCACTTTCAAACGTACTCTTAACCTTTCATATTGTAAAAATATACCACAATAATGTACCCCTAATTGCTCAAACACATAATAAGACTATATCAAAACATATGTATAAGCAAAAGAAATGGAAAATATGATAAAGAAAGTATAGCTCCTTATTTTTTCAAATGGCTGTGTATTGCATTTGGAAAGAGAGGAATTGTTGGCTCCATAAATCTACATCAAAGACAGTAAACATTCTTCTTAAGGACATTCATCTCATCCTTCGGGTGAATTTGAGTGGTCTTGACTCCAAACTCTTGTCTCATACCATCAGCCATACACGCTCGGCTCACTTGATTCAACAATCTTACATCAGAAATTGGTTTCAGCATATAATTTAAATTTGACAGACTTTTCTACTGCTTCACACTAGTTTCTCTAGTCTTGGTATCATATTATTATGTATATTTGGGTTTCATCTTTGGATTCACATTGTTGTAAAACATCTTTGTGATGGTCTCTCTTTGGGAGGAGAAATAAAAAGTAGGTCAAAAAGTATATTAACTGAAGCTTATGTCAAGAAACCTTGAAAATATTAAAGTTTTTTTGTATTTTGTTTTGGAAAATGTTAAATTAGGTTTTCTTGTATTGGTTTAGGTCAAGAGTACAACATACAATTCATCCTCACCCAATATGTTATCTACACAATCTTAGAAAAATAATGTTTACATAACTGTTTTAACCGAATATATAGAAAATGTATCCATGCCGACAGATTTTTGAATGATATTTTCATTCGTCTACGAACTCACGACAACATGAATCATCACAACAACGACCAAATATAGATTTATGGAAGATTGTGAAATTCTGTCACTATTTGTAACTATGTGGCCAAAAACGGAAAAAAGTTTAAACGACATCACATGTAGAATAAATAAGAAAATGGCGCCGAAATTTTCGTTGCTTTCCGTTGTGAATTTTTAATCGGTTCTCTTTTGATTCGTAGTACTAATTTACGCTGTGAATCATAATTTTATTATGAAACGGAGAGAGTTCCTGTGTCCAAGTGTGAGATGGAAAATCAAAAGTATTTCAAGTACAAATCGTGGATATGTAATTATATTATGTAATTATATATACGGGGATTCAAAATATATCACGTACTGTGTTTGGATGCATCAATGGGAACAATGTGATAACGGTAAACTAACATTAAGTTATTAACTAATGAATCATTACGTTGAAAACTATTTAAATACTCTTTAAACGGGTACATGTAATTCATGTATATGTCAAATATATGTTTATATGATGCAATTTCAGAAATATCAACACATTAGAGATCATCAAGTACATTCAGGAACACCGTGGTAAAGTTAAAGATATTTGAGCTGTTTGAGCTATCACAGTCAGAAATAAATATATAAATAATATTTTTTAACTTATTCATTCAGAAATACTAGAATGTTCGACAAATGGGCATCGGCGGCCAATTAAGTTTGAGATTTGGCAACCATCATCCACACAAACATGTTCAATTGTTGAGAAGACCAAATAAACTAATGCAAATTCGGTAAATTGTATATATTGTCTTCTTTTATGTTTAATTACGTCAAACTTTACATATTACTCATATATCAAATAGTTTTCTCCAGTATAGTTTCAAACCACTGGCACGGATCCGAATCAATCTTTTATATCGAGTATGATTTTCAGAAACTCAAAAACTACTACACTAAAAGTCATTGGACAAACACTTATCTTGTTATGCTGGTATAAAACCCAAGTAGAATGTTGCTAGCCAGCCCAACTAACTATTTTTTTCTTTCTTTAACTGACAGTATTTGTATCGACCAGAATAAAAATATAATTACTTTTGGTGTCTTTTGTTCGAATAGCATGTGAAGCATTGCTGACAAACTGCTTTATGACAAAACTTAAGAGGTTCATGAATAATACAAGAATCGGATAAAGAATTGAGTATTCCAAAAAAAAAAGCCAGTGCATGTGTGTGAGTATAGAGCATAGTGAATAATTGAACTGATCCGTTGATCGTAGGACTTGTTGGAGTCAGGTCAACATTTTAGAAATTTTCATAATTTTTTAAGATCAAATAAAATTTTGTGTTCTTATTTTTCTTTAAAAAATTCATAATGTTCTATATACCAATTAAAACTGCTGTATAAAATACGAATACCCTAAATGATCGGTTTCTTTACATATGCTCTAAGTATAGGTGTTCACGAATCAAATATCCAAATTTTTAGAAATATTCTTGATCTAGTCATTCGTCTAAATAATCAATTATCCGATTTGATTTGATCCATAGATACCTGAATATTTAGTGTCCAGATATCCAAAAAAATATTATATTGTAATTGAATATCCGATTCGATTCATATAAGTAAATAAAAATTTTAAAAAAATTCAAAATAATATAATAATAATATTTTGTTACAAAATTTGAAAAGTTATTTACTTTTAGAACTCTAATGACTAAATAATCAATTTAATAAAGAAAAATATTGTAAAAATTAATAAATTATATTAAACA
This sequence comes from Brassica rapa, assembly GCF_000309985.2. Lineage (NCBI taxonomy): Eukaryota > Viridiplantae > Streptophyta > Magnoliopsida > Brassicales > Brassicaceae > Brassica > Brassica rapa. Next base: position 3,339,746 of record NC_024798.2, on the reverse strand, counting down.
TAATAATTATACAATTTATATAATTCTCTAAATATATTTATATATGCATATAGGATCGAAACGAATATTCATTCTTAAAAAAGCATTGTATCTGCGATTTATTTCGTTTTTAAGAATATTGCATATTAGTATTTAATTTTCTTTATAAATTTATATATATCCAAAAATTTCAGTTCGAATAGAAACGTATAACAAAATTTATGGAAAATTTATCCAACCCTAGCTTCTAGTCCTATGTTCCAGAGCGGGTCTGGTTGGAATTTAAGGAGAGATTGGTATGCTTGGGTGAGTCTTTCTCCGAAGAGCAGCATAGCACACTACTAGGAGGACCCACATCGTCACATGATCTAACGTGGAGATTGATCGACACATGTTTGGTACCTATTCGTTTGAGTTAAAAAATACTCATTGTCAGGAAGAGAGAACTGATCCCTAGGCAAAACCACGTGATTTGTTGAATGATATATGTATTTCTTTATTCCAAATTGGCGCTTATAATCTTTTTTGTTTCCCTTTTGATAATTACGCTTTAAACCGTTTTATAATTGTAAACATGTACGTGGGGCCAATCTCAATCGTATCTTCTCACGTATTTTAGACAAATGTGGGTCCTAACGAAAACATGGGCTCTTACTTGCTCGCAAGTCACCCGCGCCTTCACTTGTTCTATGTGCACATGCTAATTGCTAATAAATCGTCCACCGACTAGATACGCATATGGTCGCACTCACATCGTATAATATACGTTATCATATACGGGTCAATTACAGTACAAGAAATGTTTAAGTACTAACCACTAGTCCGCCAACTTTTATTATCCCGCTTATTAATACTATACAATATATGTAGATCATTTGTCACTGATTTGTATTATTACTCTCTTGTGATAGAGGTGACAATTTTATTTATTTACTATATCATTTTATGTGATGATATGGACACGTTTAAGTGTAACTTATTGAGTTCATAGAAAGAAAAAAATCTTTCGAGGAGTTTAGCCTTTTCCAATACAAAGCAAAAAAATTTGGCTATATATTGAGATTTTAAATTTACAATAAATTTGGATGAAAACATCTCTGTTGTCCTATATATATTCAGGTATTATGCAGGAGTCATACCACATTCATAGATATTTCGTTTCTTAAACTACTTACGTAATTTTTCATACCTGCAATTGAGTTGTTTTATTAGAACCAGAATTATTCGGTTAGAGAAAGTAGTGTTTGTAGACAAATCTACTCGTTTTAATCAATATTTGTTGAGATGTCTTAATCAAATTTAAGATTAATGATCGACATACATAAGAGCGAGCTTTTTCTTTTGTTGCCGGAAGTTATACGAACATTTTGGTCCCGACCATGGGCTGAGGCTAAAAATTTCCAATAGCATAATATATATGCATATTTTGTATAATGCATGAAGTGATCTCAACATACAACCATTGACAAGATGCGATATATATAATATACATATAGTATACATATAGTACATGTCTTTATATGTATATATAAACACCTTCATGATATAGCTTTTGTCATTTTCAGAGTAGTGGAGAGAAGTCTTTTAGAAGAAAGTGATTGTGTATGGAGTGAAGTCCAAGTTAGTTACTGCAAAATGAAAACTTAAAGAGAAGAAAAAAATAAAAGAAAGAAAGTGGAAAGGTATAGCCTTAATTAGGAAATCAGCATTGAATTAAATTGGTAGATTATATATGTTGTTTTGTTTTAAAAATCCTTAGGAAAGAGTTTGCTTGAATAAATGAAACTATGAGTATTGTTGAAGCTAGCTTAGTAAAATAGTGATATAGAAGATACTCCGAAAGGAAATCTCATAGGATATATACGTCTAACAATGTGGAGCTCTAGGGCTCTTAATTCATTGTCTTCGATTTTTGGTGACCAGGACAGTGTTCTCTACAAACTAGCCATTATATTCAGATTATTTGTTAACCAATTAAATTAATCTATTAATTTATGTAGTATGCCCTCATCATTATTCAGTAAGGAATATCCATCCCCACTCCATTTTTTGGAGTAAAACATGGAGTGGAGATAGAAATGCTCTGATATTAGAAAATTGTAAAAAATCATTATAATGATATCTACAAGATGAACATGATTAGATATGTTATTATCATTTAATTAATTTCAAGATATCTTGGTAATAATCAACCCTTCTTTTATAAGGTGTTTCAAGGCATTTAGATCTTGCCAGCCGTTTTAGCTTAATAGCTTAAGGTAAAACCCAACTCAAATTTGATAGAACTTCAGTTAGTATGTTTAATTATTTGTTTAAACAAACAATTGGGAGATAATGAGATCACTATATCAAAATTATGAAAATATAAATATAATAATCTTGATATTGATGTGGTCTATTTTATTGATTTCCCAATATAAACATTTGAAGAGTTCACATATTTTTGGGTTGTAAACTGTAAATGAAATTTTCTTTGACGGATTGTAAATATGTTAACAAGATGAAGTCATTTTAGATGGAAAGGAAACGGCGCTACGTACATTTTACAGCTATAAGAAATATAAAACCGTAATGACAATAGTCTAGTGTTTATCACTTTGATTAAAAATTTGAAAATGCTTTGGAGCTAATTAGTTGGGTTGAAAGTTGTAACAAATGTGTTTAGCTTTAATTTCGATTTACATTCATTAAAACTACTAATCATGTTTTATTTAGTCTTTAAAACTAAAAATGGTTTTAGGAACCATGTTTTCTAAAGCAGAATATATTGATATAAGAATATAGATTTATAGATTTCATTTAATTATTACTAGATCTTGATCTGCGCTCCCGCGCGGGTATTGGATTTAACTTGTGTTCAATGTAAATTTATAAACCATTGATTTTATAAAATATCTATTTATATTTTTATGTTTTGTAAAATATATTTAGAGTAGAATATATTATATTATAATATACATGTTTGATAATAATATTTTATATGTACGTAATATTATATTTATAATTTTATAACTTGATGCAATTTGATGTAATTGTCATATTCATATATTAACCTATTGATTTTTTTGTTTATTTATTTAAAAATGATTTAATTTTTTTATAGTAGGCTGTTATGAATTATTATTAATTTTATGATATCTGGTTTTCTTGAAAATTGTATTGTAGCACATTAATATATATTATATATTACAGTTTGTGTTTTTATTTTCAGTAAAAAGAAATAACAATTCATTGTAATTAATTAATTTAAATTTTTAATTTTAAGTGAACTGGCAGATTTGTAAATAAGAAAGAAATGCAGTGGCTAAATGTGTAATTAGAAAGAAATATTTAATCTGTTATTTGTGTTTCCAAACAATTCTCATTTAATCTAATATCCAAGTTTCCAAACGATAAAATCTGTAAATGAGAAAGAAATTCAATGACTAAATATGTAAATAAAAAAAAATTAATATGTTATTCTTGTTTCCAAACAACTTTCATTTAATATACTATTTAAGTTTCTTAACAGTACCAAAAGATACTTCAGTTATAATAATATAGACTAGAGCTTGACCCGCGCATCCGCGCGGGTATTCATTTTTGGTTTGCAAAAAAAATATTTATCTTATATAAATGGTAATATATGTTTTTAAAATTTTTATATATATATATATACTAAATAATTATTTAATATATTTCTAAACAGAATCATTTTAGAATTTATAATGAATAATTTTATTTTATTTTTTTGATCCGTCAACTGTTACAACCATATTTTTAAAATATAACTCGTATGTTCGTGCAAATGTATTTTTTATGGATCAAAATTTTAATGTAAAATAAAATGGTTATCTATTTTTATATTTGATTTATACGATTAAATAATTTAATATCTTATTTAAAATTTTGTGGTTTATATTATGTATTTTTATAACACTTTTATGTTTTTTAGACGTCGTTAATATACCAAAATAAAAATAATCACCCCCGTAATAATAAAATCTTGTTATATTTTTGACATTGATTAAGTATAATTTATTGTTTACCTAGATTATAGGAAACATTTTTTAAATAAATAAACATAATTTGTTATACTTTATTTTAGGAAAATGCATTAATTAAACTATAAAAGACAAGAATACTAAAAGGTAGGTAAATTTATTATTTCAGTGGCATTCAAATGTAAATAACTTTGAAAACTAAGGGGTAATTTATATTGGTACTTCTCTTTTAATAATAGAAGTAGGAAAGAGTCAGAGAGTAGAAAAGTTTTAGCTTTAGAAGAGATGGATGAAGAGGAGCAATCAATTGAGGAAGGGGTCAAAGTTAGATGAGAGTTGATTGTGTTGTATTTTGTATTATTTGTAGTGTGAATGGGCAAAACTCTTGAAACAAAGGAAGAGTAAGTTGGGGAAGAGCAGAAGATTTTGAAGATACTAGAGAGAGAGTTAGGTGTTGAATTTTACATTAAATCTTCCTCTCCTTTTTCTTCCTTTCAATTCTTTGTACTTTTATTGTGAGGATTCTTTTTGTAGTTGATTTGTTTAGCTAAATTATTATTTTTGTTTTTGTTAAAATATAATGTTATAAACTGCTAGTTATTAGAATGTTTCATACCCTTGAAACTACATCTGTTTATACAAAGCTTAATACATAGCCTTTTCTTGCTAGCTAAATACATGTACATGGACCATGATATTATGAATGGTCCAGGTTTTATGGTGAAGTTAGTGTTGCGTTTAAATCAGTGTATATAGTTTTATATAAGTAATAATGTAAATTAAATGGAAGTGAGTGATTGAGTAACAACCAATATCTTTTCTTCATAAAGACTTATTTTTTTTAACACCTTCACAAAGACTTCATAGACGAGCTTTCATGTAAATCCGTATATCCATCTATGATGCCAATTTGAGTAAGTGTTTCGTCATTTACCAACATTTCTAAACTCATACACTGCGTCATTTTATGTTACACACACTCTCCCTCTCTCTTTTTCCATGGATTTATTCATCTCTTTTTATTTCATAGTTATCGGAAATGTTTATTTTAGGATATTGTCCTTATTTCACGACTTTAATGAGTTAACAAATATTTTTCTTCTCTTTTGTATTTTAGTTTATTTTTTTTTTATTTTTATGAAGATTAAATTTCTGTATTTTTTTTAATCCAAAAACAAGTATGAAGCAATAACGGGTTAACATCCCTAAACATTATTATCTAATATATTAAAACAGAAGTCATGACTTCTTTTCATGTGTGATTTTTTTAGTTTAGACCATTCCTAAAAAATATCATATTTTACATAAGTTCATTATTATATCTTTTAATATCTTTATCTTTTTATTTGAAATACAAATAAATATATTTAAAATGTTCTAACAAAATCTTTTTAAAATCTTCTTAGAATCTTTTTAAATTTACTTTCGAAAATTAGTTAGTTTTAAATTAAATTATCATAAATTATAATTAGAAATAAAAATTGAATATAGTTTTGGTTTATAAACGAAAATTTAAATAAAGTGAAATTAATTAATTTCAAAAATACATTTACTAATAATTTTTAAAGATTTTGTCAGAAATAAATATTTATTTCTATTTTATTTTTTTCTAATAAAATAAAAATCATGATTTTTTTATGAGTGATATTTTTATTTGGACTATCATTTAAATTTTCTATTAAATGTATATCACTAATGCTAATATATATAATATTTTTAACTACTTTAATCATAATATCTTTTATATCTTTTAATTTTTTAAAAAAATTTAAAATTCTAACAAATCTCTTGAAAAAGATTATAATAAGATATTAATTGTCATAAATGGGATATAAATATTTTCAACTAATTTTGTAATTAGTAATGAAATGTTACTAAAGAATAAAATTATATCATATTTTATCAATTTTATAATAATATCCATCATTTTAAAATAAAAACGTTATATTGAACAAAATATGATAAAATTATTTTAAATTGATAATTTAACATATTTTATTTTCATAAATATAAAATATTTATGCTAAAAATATAATATGTTGGTAGAACGGGTTAATATTAGTAAACTATATAATACATGTATAAAAATTTATCTTATCTTAAACTTTTTAATATACAGCAATTTATTTTTTTAATTAATAAACATTAAAAATTACTAAAACAATCTAGCGATTTGAACTACAGATCATGATTATAATAAATTAAATACAAAATTGTTTTCATATATGTTGTTTCATGCATTAAAAAAATTAGTTTAGTAATCAAACGCAAATTCAATAGGACAAATATATAATAAGCAATATATATATGTGATGATTTTAATTTACAACATAAAAAACTATAAAAGTATTATATTTGGCATAATTATACAAAAATTTGAATATGTGAGTAATATTAAAATATATAATAATTATGTAAAACAAATATCTATATATATATATAAATGTTAAAATATATACCCGCACGGTTGTGCGGGTGGAAATCTAGTTTTTTTCCTTAAAACATTATTTGTGAAGATTTTTTTCAAGTTTTGTCTAAGTGTCATTACCACACTCATTTTGAAAGAAAAATGATGATATGCCTCAGTTAAAAAGATGACATGACTTCCCTCTAATTATGACATGTACAAATTTAAAAGTAAATACTTTGATTTTCTTGTAAGATTATTATTTAAAAAAGATAGTTATACAAAATCTGACTAAGTACTATAAACGTAAAATACTTATAATTATTATTAACATTCTAAAATATTATAACTTTAAATATAAAAGTATATTAAAATGAACTTTTGATAAAAATAGTAAATAATTTCGTATAATTATTTATATTTCATCAAAATTAATTATAAATGAATTTTAACAAATAAACTATGAAAATTTTGATCCAAATTTAAAATTTTACGAATAATTAAATATTTAAATTATATATTAATCCAAAAATATATAGATTATTAATTGAGTTTTCAATCTATTGAATTTATATTGATTTAAATGTTATACAATAATTGTGGTATGATGATTGTTGATTGCTAAGTCTTATATAAAAATAAATATATATATTTATATTTATATGGTAAAAGAAATTATATTTTAATATATGTTTTTTATTTTAAAAGATTTATTTCTACGCATGTCGCAAAAAACCAACTAGATAATTGTATAAGCACGCTCTGAATATCTCATAAACATTATAAGACAATTTTTTTTTTCTTGCTTAAGTATCATTACCACATTCATTTTGAAAAATAATGATGACATGTTTTAGTTAAAAAGATGACATGACTTCTCTTTAATAATGACACACACATCTATATATATTTGATGGTAAATACTTTGATTTCTGGTAAGATTCTTAAAATAAGATAGTTAAATCATCTGATACATACCATAAACATAAACAATATTTATAATTATTATTAACATTTTAAAAAATAATATACCTTTAAATATAAAAATTTATTAAAATTATAAAAGAATTTTTAAAAGTTAACTATGATAATTTTGATCAAAATTTTTAAAATAATGAATAACTAATTTTTAAGTTATATTTGAATCCAAAGGTATATAGATGTTAGTCGAGTTTTTAATCTATTGAATTTATTTAGATTTAAATGGTGTACAATAATTTTTATGTGATAATTATTGATTTATTGAGATAAATAAAATAAACAATATTTATGGATGTAATAAATTTAAACAAAAGAGTATACTCAGAACTATAATTTTAAATATATAAATATAAAATAGATTTAATTGTTTAGTTTAACTTAATTATACTTAACTAAACTAAAAATTAAATATTCTTAAGTCAAACCGAAAAGTAAATAATAATTGATCAATTTTTTAATATAATACATTATGATTTATGATTTTATTTTTTATTTTTAATTAACTTAACTAAATGAAATTATATATATATTTAAAGATTTATTTCTATGCATGGCGCATGACACCAACTATTTCTTAATAAATTAAGCAGTTAAAATGAATCCTTGTATTACTCAATTTCCCTATGTAAAATTGAATTTACTTCTGTATATGTATTCTAAATCTAAAAAAGATTATGAAGCAATAACTACATCATTGCTTGCAGCTCAACTTGTCCTCAACTACATCATAGGCACATGGCTAATAAGACAGTGAAAATCATCGAGAAACTGCACAACTAAGTCATTGGCTAATCAGAAATAAAAACCGGTAAAGTCCAGTGACAACTGGAACAAAAATAATAATGGTGACGAGAACTCTCAAGCAGAAAAGAAGGAAGTGGATACCACCAGTTCTTGCCCTGTAGTTCGACAAACTTGAATCCTAAGAGCTAGAAGCCCGAGAGAATAAAATCTAGTCGCATCCAGTAACATCTTTTATATGAATCCTCATATATGTTAACTACAAAAAGATGCGAGAGATCCAATATAAATCCTCATATCATATTAAAGCAAACACATGCATAAAGTAACATTACTCAGAATTCCATCCATACATTTAGCGTGGATTGTAATTTCAATTTAGGAAATCAAAATTACAACTCTAGGCATGAAACTCAACAAGATAAACTAAGAATTGCTCATAACTACTATAAAGAACCATCAGGTAATAAATTGTCAGATCCATGGTTACCTTCACTTGATATTTGTATCCAAGGAAGCATACAAATAAATGTAAACATTTTAATCTTTGTAGGTAAACTGTACTCAACAGAAATCTTTGGAGTCCAAATATCCCTATTTAAACAACTGGTTCTAATCATGTGAAGAAATCAGCTTCATCAAACCCTTGATCATACGTTCCCCATAAACTGTCATGGAGACTCACTACCCTTTTGTTGTTATATATTGCATGAAGCTTTGGTTTGGAATACAATAGCACAACCTACAAAAAGATACTTATTAAGTTATTATAAGATAATACCAAGCTTAAAGGCACAACCTTAACCTTTATGCTTTTAACAAATACCCAATTACAAGTGTAAGTACGAGAAACATAATAGAAGGATTGAGATCAATGAACATGGCAGCCTATTATTGCTACTTGCCATAGATTAAAAGGAAACCTACAATCTACAAGATGCAGAAGTAAGGCAAGAAGAATACCTGGAAAAACTTGCCTCCATATTTCGTCGATGGTGATTGCATCATCTGATTGTATGGTGAGCAAATCTCGTAAGTTGTTAACCATAGAAACTGAGATAGAGAAGATATATATTTTAGATTAATGTTTTTAGTTGTTTGGCAATAGGATTACGTTAGTTTTAGGATTAGCTTTAGAATTATTTAAAAATAAATAAAATTAAAAATTTTGACCAATGAAATTATAAAAAAAAATGTTTTCAAACTGTTTGTACGAGTGATACGTCATCAAAAATCACTTCTCAATTAATATATAAGAAAATTTAGAAATAATTAAAATTAAATATTAGTTACTTGATTTGATGATAGTAAATATTTACTTTTTTTAACCTCAGGGTACAAACCGAATACCGAATAAAATTTGTTACTTGATGCTTTTATTCTCTTTAAAAAATATATTATATATAGATAAATATTTTGAATTTAAAAGAAAATCATATATAAAATAAGAAATTAGTTACGGCTTCAAATAAATAAAGAGCGAGCCTTACTCGAAAATGGTTGGCAAAGTCAAAAATCACCGGACCTTCTTCTTCTTCTCCGATTCGGTGGCATCAACGCCCAGAACTTGGATACGATCTCGCATCTCTATACGCTATGGGATGTGCTGCTTCTCTTCCAGGCAAGTTTTCTTCTTTCTTTTCACGCTTCTCTGTTTTGTTGAATTCATCCCATTAGTCTTCGATTATAAGAGAGAAAATAACTTACCCTCGAGACCAAAGGCGAAACCTTTGGGGTTTAATTAGAATCTTCACGAAATTTAGGGATCATTTGCGTTAATTTAGGGGTTTTTGCTGATTCATGAAGATGATGTGTGTGTGTGTGTTGTTTCAGACAGGAACTCTGGAGCCTTAAACGGTCTTAGCAGCTCAGAGAATGCAGATGCTAAGAATCTACGCGTAAAGGTGCGAGCCTTTGTGTTTAATTTAAAGCTCTTGTTTAAGAACGTTTGGACTGAGTTGAATGCAGTTAGTTTTGTTAGGAGATTCTGGCGTGGGTAAAAGCTGTATTGTCCTTCGGTTTGTGCGTGGTGAGTTTGATGCAACATCTAAGGTAAGTAAGTCAAGCATTATTATCTTGTAATACTATGTGGCATGTGAGTGAGAGTATTAGAGTTATATTCTTATCTGTCATTGAATCTGAAAACTATCCAGGTGACTGTTGGAGCGTCGTTCTTGTCCCAGACAATAGCCTTGCAAGACTCTACCACGGTGAAGTTTGAAATATGGGATACAGCAGGGCAAGAGAGGTGTTAAAACCCTCCCTCACATGTAGATTTGTGTGTGTTCGTTATAGCTTAATATGTACATGTTACACTCGAATTATCTTAGGTATTCTGCTCTTGCGCCACTATACTACCGTGGAGCTGCAGTTGCTGTCATTGTGTATGATATAACAAGCCCTGAATCGTTTAAGAAAGCTCAGTATTGGGTTAAGGTATGTTTTCAAGTGGTGCTCTCATATGATTTGAATGACTGAAGCATTGGACTTTGCCCTTTAAATCTATAACAGGAACTGCAAAAGCATGGAGCTCCGGATATTGTTATGGCTTTGGTTGGTAACAAAGCTGATCTACATGAAAAAAGAGAAGTACTAACCGATGTGAGTTTTTGCATTAACCTAGATTCAATAGAACATTTTGTTACCACTTACACTGTTCTTGCTTCTTCTTCAGCCAGCGTGTATGATATTTTCAGCTCTTTTAACAGGATGGCATGGAGCTTGCAGAGAAGAATGGCATGTTCTTTATTGAGACGTCAGCCAAGACAGCAGATAACATAAACCAACTGTTTGAGGTGTGCATTTCTTTATGGCCACAGGTTTTTTGACCAAATGTCTTGTCATCCTGCATTAATATGTGCACTTGGTCTTATCTTATAGGAAATTGGCAAGAGGCTACCTCGTCCTTCTCCTTCCTCATGATTTGGAATGTTGGATCATCGTAAGGGAAATGCAAACACTCTTGCCCCGACTATACTAAACGTTCCATACTTTCATGTAATGTCTAAACGGTGTTAATCTGTTAAAGTGTGTTGTATAATGTGAAGACTTGAGATTGGAGAGTAAATGAACCTGGAAAGTGGAAAGCCAAATTAAGCAACGTTGGGGATCATCACGTTAGATATATAATTGTGTTTCATCAAATAAGAGCTGTGAGAGATAACGTAGCAGCCAGATATCCAGGGCAGGTTCTGAGATTTTGGGGGCTGTGGCTATGTATATGTAAAAAAACTTTCTTTATAAATTTAGGGCCTAAATTTTTTTTTTGAAACCTATTTGTATGTAATTATTTTCAAAAACTTTAGGGGCCTGTTGCGAATGTTTCACCTAGCATGGTCGACCCTGCAGCTATCTATAGAGAATTCTCATACCTAAAGAGAATTCATCATTGGCTCAACACTACTTGAAATATCCTCGTTTCTTTTATGTTTCTCTTTCCTACCACCTCTCACTCTTATAACGAAACGAGTAAAACAGCTAGACCACCTTCACTTTGTTTCTCATCACTGAACATCCTATTCATATATATCTTACGAGTCATAATAAACCGATCACGTGAATTTTTTTAATCTCAGTTCATAGTATGTGTGTTTGAGAAGTCTGATGAGACTATATATTTAAGAGAGAGAGGAAGTATTAATGATACTAGGGATTAACCCGGGCTACGCCCGGGATTTTTATTATTTTTCTAATTTAAGTTGTTAAATTATTTATATTTAAGGTATGATATATATATTTATATAAATGTTAAGATGCATGTCATAATTAAAATTTATTTTTAAATTTTAACACGTTAAATTAACATATTTTTTACTATTTAAATATCTTTTTTGTAATTTTGTTGGCTATCTAGTTATCATATTTAGCAAAACTATCCGTTGAGTGTTGAAATAAATGTTTTAGATATTTAGTTAATCTGTAGAGTATTTTCGGATCGACCACATGCTCAACAATCGATCCATCCGTAAAAAATGGTCGATCTCCTTGGCCAGGTAAGTACAATTTTAGCAAAAATATCTTTGATTTTCAAATATTAAGTATATAACTATTCTTTTGAATATTTTTTTTTTGAATTGTATTTTTTGATTAAATTATTGTATTATAATGTTTATGTAAATATTTTTTGATGTTTGAATTTGTGTTGTTCGTATACTTAACCTAGATGATATTGATGTTTAACAATTTATTGTTTTCTGGATATAGAAAATAATGATATATCAAAACATATCTAATACTTGTTAAATGATAGTATAATGTAAATTACTTCCATTATTTGAAAATAACCATTTGTTGTTTTTATTTTTGTTTTTAATCAGAAATTATTTTTATTTAAAAACATCATTCATATATAATATAATAGTTTAAGTTTGGAAGATTAATCTATATATATAAATTTATGTATATTTAAAAAAAAATAATTTAAGATATTATATATTGAGTAACTGAATAAAAGCTGAATTTCTTATCTTGAAAATAAAATATTTATAGTTTTGTCTTCATGTTATACTCACCAATCCATAATTGATATTTATAACTCAGTATGTTTTTTAAAAAACTTAGTTTTAAGTAATAAATAAATTTAATAAATAAAATTCATTCCCTATAATGTGCTGTAAACTATATTTAAAAACTCTCTAAAATTATATTTTAAGCATAATATTACTATTATTTAATTTAAGTTATTTTAAGCATAATATATGCTAAACCATCTTAAATTATATTTACAATAGGACCATCCTAAACCGGTTAATAAACCAAAAATAATACTAAACCAACATGAACCAATACCTGATTCGGCGAGGAAGGAAGTGTTTCGGGATAAACGCTTGAATGGTTATTAACTGTAATGGTTTGATCATGAAAGAGTTAGTATGAATATTAACAATAAAATTATGGATTAGATTAATTTAAATTTGTAAGAATATCTTTGAGTCTAAGAAAAGCAATTCAATTCCCATGAATAAGTTTGGCTTTTGGAAGTTGCGGGTTTTCCAACAATGAATCCACCTAACAAAAAGTTTGTTGTTATAAAAAATCTCCTTCAAGGTCATTAAAGGTTTTTGGGACGGCAAGATTTGATGGTGGAACCATTTTTTTTGCTCGAGTGCTATGAAGTTTTTTTGATAGTGTGAGGTTGATGTTGATAGAATAATGAGTTTTATAGAGACTTTCTTGATGTAAAACTATATTTTTTTTGTTTAATGTGGTATTTTCATTTTTACATAATTTACTACCATTTTAAGATAGATGTCCATTTTATTTAATGTACTCTTTCCATTTTTTTGAAAACTGTGCAATTACTTATTATTGTATATATAATTCATATATTTATATATTTATAATATTTACTTATTATTTATTTTTCTATATATTTTGTATTTCTCTTTCTTATATTTTATATTTTGTTAATATCTATATTTTATATTTTAAGATATATGTTTAAATTTTAATGTATTTTTCCATTTTAATGTAAAACGGCAATGTTTAATAGAAGAACTGGACAAATTGTCAAATAGTTATATTTATGTTTTTTTTCTTTTTTTTAAAATGGTAATGTTACATTATGGAGATAAACCGTTTTTTTTTTGTGAAAAATGTTAATCTTACATATGTTTAATGTTGTTTTTCCATTTTTTATGTTGTATGTTTACATATTATTTTTAAAAATGTAAAATAGTAATTCTACATATGTTTAATGTAGTATTTCCATTTTTATGTTGTATGTTTACATATATTTATTATTTTCGAAATTATATATAATGTTTTTTGAATTTTTTTATAAAACGGTAATGTTACGTTATGGAGATAAGCCGTATGTTTAATGTAGTTTTTTCATTTTTTATGCTGTATGTTTAAACATTATTTATAATTTTAAAAAATTAGTAATATTAAAATGTAAAACTATATTTTATGCCACGTGTCATCTTTCGGAAGAAGTTTTTTTTGCTTATGTGGACGCTCTATGGAGCCTCAAGGTTATATAGCAAATTACATGAGTTCATGGGTGTATCTACGCCAATTACTCTATATTTAATGTAGTATTTCTATTTTTTATGTTGTATGTTTACATATATTTATTATTTTCGAAATTATATATAATGTTTTTTGTTTTTTTTATAAAACGGTAGTATTACATTATGGAATTAAGCCGTCTTTTTTTTTAAAGTGAAAAATGGTAATTTTACATATGTTCAATGTAGTTTTTCTATTTTTTATGTTGTATGTTTCATATTATTTATAATTTTTGAAAATTGGTAATATTAAAATGTAAAACTATATTTTATGCTACGTGTCATCTTTCGGGAGAATTTTTTTCGCTGATATGGACGCTCTATGGAACCTCAAAAGGTCCCTTTTATTGGTAATATTACATTATGGAATTAAGCCGTCTTTTTTTTAAGTGAAAAATGGTAATTTTACATATGTTCAATGTAGTTTTTCTATTTTTTATGTTGTATGTTTCATATTATTTATAATTTTTGAAAATTAGTAATATTAAAATGTAAAACTATATTTTATGCAGTATTACATTATGGAATTAAGCCGTCTTTTTTTTTAAAGTGAAAAATGGTAATTTTACATAGGGCAATTGTCAATAATAGCACCTTTTAAAGTTTATGTCTCAAAAATAGCACTAGAAGGAGAAAGTCACAAAAATGACATTCATTAAAGGGTAAAATATCTCTAATACCCTTGATTTAAAATTAAATAAATCAACAAAAATAAAAAAAATAAAAATAAATAAAAATTAAAAAAATTAAAAAAGAATTTTTTTATAGTTTCAGATTATATGTTTTCAGATTCGAAATTTTATAAAAAAATTTTGAAATTTTTTTTTTCGAAATTTTTTTTTATTTTTTTTTTCAAATTTTCTTTTTATAATTTAAAAATACTTTTTGAAACTGTTTTTAAAATTTTTATTTTTTATTTTAGTATTTATTTTTTATAAAATTTTAAACCCTAATTCCAAAACCTCACCCCTTAACTCTAAACCCTAAGGTTTGGATTAATTAACCCAAGGGGTATAAGTGTATATTTACCTCTTTAATGAAACCTATTTTTGTGACTTTGAGCCTTGAGTGCTACTTTGGGAACAAAAAGTTGGTTTAGTGCTATCCTAGTCTTTTTCTCTTTTACATATGTTCAATGTAGTTTTTCTATTTTTTATGTTGTATGTTTCATATTATTTATAATTTTTGAAAATTAGTAATATTAAAATGTAAAACTATATTTTATGCCACGTGTCATCTTTCGGGAGAATTTTTTTTCGCTGATATGGACGCTCTATGGAGCCTCAAAAGGTCCCTTTTATTGGTCATATTACATTATGGAATTTAGCCGTCTTTTTTTTTTAAAGTGAAAAATGGTAATTTTACATATGTTCAATGTAGTTTTTCTATTTTTTATGTTGTATGTTTCATATTATTTATAATTTTTGAAAATTAGTAATATTAAAATGTAAAACTATATTTTATGCCACGTGTCATCTTTCGGGAGAATTTTTTTCGCTGATGTGGACGCTCTATGGAGCCTCAACCGTCTTTTTTTTTAAAGTGAAAAATGGTAATTTTACATATGTTCAATGTAGTTTTTCTATTTTTGATGTTGTATGTTTCATATTATTTATAATTTTTGAAAATTAGTAATATTAAAATGTAAAACTATATTTTATGCCACGTGTCATCTTTCGGGAGAATTTTTTTTCGCTGATATGGACGCTCTATGGAGCCTCAAAAGGTCCCTTTTATTGGTAATATTACATTATGGAATTAAGCCGTTTTTTTTAAAGTGAAAAATGGTAATTTTACATATGTTCAATGTAGTTTTTCTATTTTTTATGTTGTATGTTTCATATTATTTATAATTTTTGAAAATTAGTAATATTAAAATGTAAAACTATATTTTATGCCACGTGTCATCTTTCGGGAGAATTTTTTTCGCTGATGTGGACACTCTATGGAGCCTCAAAAGGTCCATTTTATTAGTAAGGATTATGTGGTTACATAAGAGGAGAAGCTAAGATGATACAATGTTACAAAAACTGGGTCTTAACTCTGTGACATCTATAATGGGCTTATAAAAAGAATGGCCCAGTAACAATAAATTACAAAACGTGACTGATGCTCCACCGTTTTAAACCTTAAAGTTAGGGTTTCTGTGTTTACTCTTCAATGTCAATCTATCGACAGCTTCTCTCTCTCGTGAACTCACCAACCACAAAATAGTTTTGAAGGTTAACCTAGTTCTTATCGGTGTGAACATTGATCCTGAAGTTAGTTGAAACAACGACATGATGATATCAAAACTTCCAATTGATTTGGTGGAGGAGATTCTTTCTAGGGTTCCACTGAAATCTATAGGAGCAGTACGATCTACTTGCAAAAAGTAGAACGCTTTATCCAAAGATAGAGCTTTAGAGATAAACACATAAGCAAAACATCAAGGGGAAAAGAGTTTCTTATGATCACGAGAGATCATAGGGTTTATTTGATCAACGTCAACCTTTACAAAACTCACGTCAACAAGTTTGATCTATCCGTGAAGCAAAGCGTACACTTATCACTCGAGAAAATTCAGGTGAAGTAATATCTATAAGGATCTATCAGTGCAATGGTTTAATACTATGTGTATTGAGAGACATACGCAATATGTTTGTGGTTTGGAATCCGTATTTGTGTAAAAGAAGATGGATCAAGTGGCCTAGTGGCCGATTTGAAGAAGATCAGATTGCGTTTGGATACGACAATTCCTCTTGTGGTAGCTTCAAAATCTTGATGTTTTGCTATACTTATAATCAATACGATAATTCGTAATATACGATTCTAACTCAAACTCATGGAGGGTAACTGATGTTCCTGATGAGACTTTAGATAGCTTTGGTGTGTTTTAGGTATCTTTGGTGTGTCTTTGAAGGGAGATTATTACTCGTATGCTAGAGATCAGGAATCACATGGTTTCTTATGGTGTTTTGATTTTAAAAGAGAGAGGTTTGGACCGCGTCTGCCTCTGCCAGTTGACCCTAGTATTGTGCATGGTGTGTCTCTGTCTACGGTTAGAGAAGAGCAGCTTGGGCTGTTAGTAAACCGGTCCGATACGTATAAGATGGAGGTTTTGGTTACCAATAAAATTGAGCCAGATGCTGTTTTTTGGACAAACTTCCTCAAGGTTGATATGAATTCAGTAGGTAAGTATATCGGTTCTGGTAGTTTCTACATTGTGGAGGAGGAGAACATGGTTGTGGTTTTTGGTGGACGCAAGAGAATGTTTAGAACTTGCATCGTTGGAGATAATGGTTTTTTTTTTTATCAACTTAATTTCATTAAAACTTAAAAAGGGTTTAGCCTATTACAAAGCCTATATTAGAATCTGAGGCCCGGTTCCTAATAAAAATAGAAGCAGAGGTAGGATCGCGCAGGACCTTCTTCGCCAACCGATCGGCATCCCAGTTATCAGATTGAGAGTAGGAGATAGAGATAAACAAATCTGAGAGACTTTTGATATCTGAGACGACACCAAAGATCTCTTTATCCATCAGATTGCTATTGATCGCAAAAAAAGGATCTTAGAAAATGTATATACATACAGCTTGAGCCATTTGTGGCCTCTTATGTTCCAACTTCTGCGCAAATCATGTGAGGACCAGGTTATGTGTGTTAGACCGTTTACATTTTCGTTTCTGCTTTCATGTTGCTCTTTGAAAAACATTAGTCAATAAAAATGTTGTCATTTTTGCTCACTCTTCTATCTGCAAAATATCATAAAGAATTAAGAATGAGGACCGTGCCTGTCCATTTACATGTTCTTTCAAACAAGACTATATATAGTCAATGAATAATCTCACCTCTTCTATGCAATATAATCAAGAATTAATTTTATTTCAAATTCACAAAGACAGGTAACCATTCCTATGATTTATTTACTTGTGTTCATCTCAGCAGCCATGGCTTCCTCTACTCAGTTTGTTATAGCATCTTAAATTTAGAAGTTGAGATCTCCATGCCCCGCTACTCCCCCCCCCCCCCCCCCCCCCCCCCCCCCCCCCCCCCCCCCCCCCCCCCCCCCCCCCCCCCCCCCCCCTTATGATCACTCTCTGAACACCACTTTTGTTAGAATATGTTTCATTCTTGTCTGAATATATGAAATTGGCAAAGATGCTACCTCTTCTCTTTTGTCAAGATTGGAGCGTTTGGATTACCTTCAAAGTAAAGCATTACCCTTTTCCTGACTAATCTTTTTCATCTTTTCCTGACTAATCTTTTCCATACTTTTATGTACTGCTATTTTAGAGAGGACTTTTTGTAATGTTTAAGCGATCTTTCGCTCTGTTTAAGTGACATGTATATTATATCAAACATTTGAGGTCGAGAACATATGAATCCTGGAAAGTGGAAACTGGAAGCGAATTCAAATGAAGCAATGATATGGACTATCCCATATGTAATAACATATTTGCACACCCGCATGGGTTATGATTTTTAGTATTTTTTTTCTAAATTATTTAATGACATTTTTAAACATATAAGTTATTTGGATATTTTTAGGTTCGTACGAATTTTTTCCGATCCAGAAGAATCCGACTCGAATCCCATCCGACAATTTATAATGTCCGAATGGAGTTTAATTTTAAAATCCAAAAAATCTAATATCCAACAAACGATACATACTCAAATGGATACTTGAATGCCATGTTTAACTGACTCTGTAAATATATATAAATTTTTTTATGTTAACCGGTTTAGATTTTTTTGTTACAAATGAAGCAATTTCACAAAAATCTGTGAAATTGTTACAAATAGTGTCGAATTATTATATTAAAAAAATTAATGAAGTAGTTAGGAAGACTGAAAAATAAGATGTAAGGAAACACTTAAAAACAAATAAGTTATGTTTTTATGCTTATAATAAACCATGAGTTTTCATGCATCATGCACATAAATAATAATTTTAAATATAAATTTCAATATTTGAAAAGAAAAATTAAATTTATATTTGAACATTATTTTTTATATTTTAATTTCAACGGTTTGAAAAAAAAAACATAAACGTTTGCTAGTCTTATTTATTTTGATTTGGTTTAACTATTCTAGTTTGATTTTATTTAGACTTTAATAAAGTTAAAACTGCATTTTATTTAAAAATAATTTTAATTATATTATATTATATCTAATGATTATTTATTTAAATATATCTTATCATCTAGCTCTATATATATATATATATAAATTATATAAGACATGTTTTTTTTTAAAAGGCAAAGGTTTTAATGGTTTTCATTTTGTCAATAGTTGGAAATCATTATGAAAATTAAATGTTAAGAGATGTTGAGACAGTGTACACATACGTCCATGTCCAGATCACTTTGGGATCCACTCTATAGTCTCTATTGTTATTGTTCATATGAAGTTATGGACCATATATGTTTTGGACTCGCTTATTGGTGATAAAAGCATCCGGAATGTGAAACCGTTTGTGGTTTATTTGGACTTGATATTCCATTTTACCTATGAGATTAGAGATAACCTCTTTTCTTCTTCATCATCTTTTTAAGTTGTCTAAGACATTTTTGATTTTTATTTTGATGACAATAGTTAAACGAAAAAAAAACTTTTAAACTGATACGAAAAAAGAGAGGAAGTGGAAACTCAATGAGAACAGTATATTCAATTGAAAATTTGAATTAATATGTATAAAATGTCAATTATGTTGTTGTTATATAAGCATGATCAGGGAGAGATGAACTTGCCCTTTATCTGCTATGGACAATTCTTTTGCTCCATTATATGTTCCAGAAGTTGATTTTTATTCAGACGTAAGCTGAGATGCTGATCCAAACTACGAGAATGATATAATGTCAATTAAATTTATTATTTTATCAAACACTTTGAAATATATTATTACCAAATATATGTAGATTTGTGTTAGTTAATTAAATCAACGCCTTGCATGCTCGCGTTAAAGCTAAATATGCGTTAACTAGATTTCTCAGGTACTCTGCACTTGCGCCATTATATTACCGTGGAGCTGCAGTTGCTGTCATTGTGTATGATATAACAAGCCCTGAATCTTTTAAGAAAGCTCAGTATTTGGTTAAGATATGTTTTCAAGTGGCTCCGTTTCCTAAATGGTTTTGGGAATTCAAGCAATAGCTTCTGAACTATATAACCGTATCAGAGTATAAAACTATGTGATTTCTTGGACCCATATGATTTAAATGACTGAATCATTGGATTTTACCATTTAAATCTAATAGGAACTGCAAAAGCAGGGAGCTCAAGATATTGTTATGGTTTGGTTGGTAACAAAGCTGATCTATCTACTGTTGGACTTTAATTAATTAAAGGAACCTAACGCTTCAGACAAAAATCAACATATGCCTTGATTAAAAGGCACCGCTTGAGTTAGGGCATGGGTTGACTAAAGGCACCACTTGAGTCAATATATAAAGGGATCAAATGCAATACGAGAGGAAAGGAATAAGAAGAGAGAAGAGAGAAGATTATTCAATTGGATTTAATCTTCTTCTTCTTCCCCATAACAAGTTTCTGAAGAAAAATTCAGAGTATAGTTTCTTAGGAATTCAATCCTACTTGTGCTTTGGAATAACTTTATGAATCAAACGTATTCTTATTTAATATCTTAAAGAAGTTTCACAATAACAATAATAGAGATCACAAGTGTGATAACCAAACTAAGAACTCTAAGAACTTATTTGCTATGCTCTTGATCTCTCTCTATGTCTTTGTTATTTGCTTTGTATCGGATGATCGTAACCTTTACCTATGGCCTTCTTATATACTGGATCACGTATTCCTTGTCCTCTGTAGCTTTGTATATTTTCCTATTGTCTTTGGGAAAATATTGGCCGACATTCTTGACAAAAGGAAACTAACGTTCCTTTGGTTTTGTGCAGGTTTCATTGCTGGGCTGGGAAAGGGCTTGAAGTATTAAAGTTGAGGCCCACTTTACAAACTCCACCTGGCCCAATTTTAATTCTTCCTTGTCTTCCTCTTCGATTCCATCGAAGAAACCAGAAGACCAAAAAAAATTTCTACTCCTTCTCCCGACAAATCTCGCGACGTTGATGGCGTCACACACCGGTGACTTCTCCTGTCATTTTTCCGATGAATCGGTGTAGCTCGTACGCTGCTACAGCCTCACCACTCTCTCTCGCTTCGACTCCTTGCCGGTAGATCGATTTTTCCCCAGATCTTCAGCTCGATCTTCAGAAAACTCCCACCATCTAAGCATCACCCGGTAAGATTCTTCATCTGAAAAAGCTCGCGAATTCTTTTTCCTTGATGATTTTGAATCTCGAATTTCTTCTTGGTGATGATAGTTGATTAATCTTCCTTGGATCCTCTCTCCAATTAGATTCACTTGAGTTTCATGTATTAACCTCCTCTTTAATGTCACAGCTAGAACTTCAGTGATCAAACACATCACGTATACTCCTTAGAACGTAACCGGCGACTCTCTAGAGCTTCCTCCGTTCTATCAATAAACCTGTCTCCCTTCAGCTTCTCTGTAAAGTCTCTTACTTTACTTTAAGCTGTTTAAGACATGATTATCTTGTCTGGTGATCTGTGTTATCTTTTGCCAATGTAGATACTCGTCTCCCTTCAGCTGCCACAGCCGTTTAAGACGTTCTCTCAGGTATATCTTTTTCCGAAGTCTACTTTTATTCATCGACTTCAATCATCCTTTACTAACTCTGTTTGATTTCCCTTAGCTTCTCCACCTTGAGCTAAGTACCATGTGCCTCGCTTCCACAACGTCCCTGCAGGTAATCTTTTGCTACTCCTAAACCTTCCCATTATCGCTTAAGAAATAATCCGGAGTTATTAACTCATTATTTCTTCCTTTTGCGAGACATCTTCGATAATGGAGTTACCTGCGACGTTCTTGAGTTTTTACTCGTTGATGTTGAGGAGATCACAGCAGAGATCAAACTTAGGCCCGGGTAAGGCTTTAGTTAGAAAATCTGCAGGAATCTTGCTAGTATGGATCTTAGATAGGTGAACCTTGCCTTCTGCTACAACGTCTCTTATGAAGTGGTATTTAGTGTCTATGTGTTTAGTTCTTTCGTGATGAACATGATTCTTTGCTAGGGCTATAGCACTTTGTGAATCGCAGTGAATCTTAACACTTTCTTGTTCAAATCCCATCTCCCCACATAGCCTTCTTAACCATATAGCTTCTTTCGCGGCTGTAGTAAGAGCCATGTACTCTGCTTCAGTCGTTGAAAGAGCTACCACGTCTTGTAGACTTGATTTCCAGCTAACCGTGTTTCCCCAAACTTGAAACACGAATCCTGTAACTGATCTTCTTCGGTCAAGGTCAGTAGCATAATCCGAGTCACAAAATCCTTGAATACTAAACTCTGAGTGCTTAGTAAACGTTAGACACCTTTTTGTAGCACCCTTAAGATATCGTAAAACCCATTTTGCTGCTAGCCAATGCTCTCTTCCCGGTTCTGACATGAAACGGCTAATGAGTCCAACTGCATAGCCTAAGTCAGGTCTTGAACCGACCATGGCGTACATTATACTACCAACCACGCTTGCGTATGGTATGTCTGCCATGAAGCTTCCTTCTTCTTCTTTTTGATCTTTCGTAAGACTCTTCAGTTTAAATTGAGTTGAGGTAGGCGTATTCACAGCCTTGGCTTCAGTCATATTGAATGATTTCAGAACCTTCTCTAAATAGTTCTCTTGAGACAGTTTTAAAATTCCTTTCTTTCTGTCTCTTATGATGTCCATTCCTAATATTCTTGAAGCTTTTCCCAAATCTTTCATCTCAAACTCTTTGCTTAAACTCTCTTTGACGCTTCTGATTTCTTGTTCATCTCCCGAAGCTATGAGCATGTCGTCGACGTATAAAAGTAAGTACACGGCTTGTTCTGTGTTCACGTTTCTCATGTAAACACAAGAATCTTCCTTGCTTCTTACAAACCGCTGGCTCTTCATGAAACAATCAAACTTGAGATTCCATTGCCTTGGAGATTGTTTCAATCCATACAAAGACTTCTTTAGTAAACAGACTTTATTTTCATCTCCTTTCTTTATGAATCCTTCTGGCTGATTCATTAAGATTCTTTCTTCCAAATCTCCATGAAGAAAAGCTGTTTTAACGTCCATCTGCTCTAGCTCATAATCTTTATTAACCACGAGAGATAACATCAATCTGATCGACACATGCTTCACTACAGGTGAAAACACTTCATTGTAGTCGATCCCCTCCTTTTGAGAAAATCCCTGAGCCACCAATCTGCCTTTATACCTCGGTTCTTCAACTCCGGGTATTCCAGGCTTTAACTTGAAGATCCATTTGCTGCCTATAACTTTTGCATTCTCGGGTTTTTCAATCAGTATCCATGTGCCAGCTCTTTGAAGAGAGTCCATCTCATCTCCGGCAGCGTTCTTCCAAAACTTGCTTTTCTTGCTCATCATAGCTTCTTTAAATGACTTTGGCTCGTCGATTTCTATCTCTTCAGATGCGGCTAAAGCATAAGCTGCGAAATCAGTATCTTCATACCTAGAAGGAGGTCTGATTTGTCTTCGCACTCTGTCTCGTGCGAGCATATATCTTTCGATTTCGGTTTCTTCTACTTCTGTGTTTTCATCTACTTCTTCAGAACTGGTTTCTTCTGAATTTTCTGATTCTTCAGTTTCAGAAACTCCACCTTGAACAGGTGACTTCTCTACATCTGCGGAACTAGGCCCTTCGATTAGAGGTTCTCTGAAAGTAACTCTTCTGATCTCTTTCTTACTTTCTTTCTGTTCCTCTTTAGTTTCCGAGTGTTTAGATAAATCTTCTTCATTAAACACCACGTTCCTACTTGTAACGCATTTGCCTTCCTCGGGTAACCAAACACGGTATCCTTTAACTCCAAATGGATATCCCATGAAAATGCCTTTTAACGCTCTTGGACTTGTTTTCTCTTGGATCGTGTGGACATACGCTGAGCAGCCAAATAGCCTCAGATGGTTCAACTCAGGTTTCTTTCCTGTCCACATCTCTTCAGGAAGTCTGTAGTCTATGGCTGAGCTAGGGGATCGATTTATAATGTAGACAGCCGTTGATGCAGCTTCTGCCCAGAAGTCTTGACCCAATCCTGCTTCTGCAAGCATACACCTAACTTTTTCCATGATCGTCCTATTCATCCTTTCAGACACACCGTTTTGTTGCGGTGTGTAATGACAAGTCTTGTGCCTTTTGATACCTGAGTCTTTGCAAAGTTTGTCAAACTGTTTATTGCAAAACTCTAATCCATTATCCGTTCTAAGACACTTGATTTTCTTCCCGATCTGATTTTCCACGGCTTCCTTCCATTCTTTAAACTTGCTAAACGCCTCATCTTTGGATTTTAGGAAGTAAATCCAAACCTTACGAGAATAGTCATCTATGAAGCTTATAAAATACTTGCACCCTCCTAGACTATCCGGAGTAGACGGTGCACCCCATAAATCAGAGTGTATGTATTCCAAGACCTCTTTCTAAGTGTGCTTGGCCGCAGAGAAGCTTTGCTTGTGAGACTTTCCCAGAACGCAAGTCTCACAGAACTCCAATTTATCGACTTCTTTGTTAGACAGGTATCCTTCCTTTACAAGCACATTTAAGTTCTTTAAACTCATGTGCCCTAGCCGGGAGTGCCAAATCTTCGTCATGTCCACGTCTGCTCGTGTCACATTAGCCTCCCCTTTCATAACTGTTCCTTGCAAGTAATACAATCCTTCATGGTACTTACCGGATAAAATCTCTTTCCCATCTTTGAAGAAACGTATCATGAAGTTTTCTCCTTCGTATTTGCAACCTGCTCGTTCTAGCATCCCGTAGGATATTAGATTCCTGCTCATATTAGGCATATATCTTACATCTGTAAGAATAACCACGGTTCCGTCGGGTCTCACGATCCTTATCTTGCCAATCCCTTTGACGTCGCAGTGAGTGTTGTTTGCCATCAAAACTTTGCCTCTTTGAAATTCGACAAGGTCAAATAGAACGTCTTTGTTGGGTGTCATATGGAAAGAACAACCAGAATCCATGACCCATTCTGAACCGGCGTCGTGTGTACTAACTGTTAGTACAAAAGGCTGCTTAGGCTCTTCAGCTACATTAGCAGCTCTATGCGTTTTCTTTTCAGGACATTCCCGCTTCCAATGTCCTTCCTTCCCGCATGTCCAGCATCCTTTGTTGTTCTTATCGTATCTTGGCTTTGATTTAGATCGCCCGTGCCTGCTTTTAGATCTGCCTTTACCGTTTCGGTTTCCTCCTTTATTAGATGATCTTCCCCTGTCTTCCACGTATAGTCCTTCATCTTGTGATTTTGAAAGCTTTCCACTTTCAAGTAACTCTCGTTCCTTTGACCTTGCGGCACCTGTTACTTCATTGATCTTGAGAGTATCTCTGCCATATTTGAGAGTTTCCTTAAGATGATCATACATACGCGGCATTGAGTTTAGTAACAGGATAGCTTGAACTTCTTCTGAGACATCCACGTTCAAGTTACTTAGGTCTGCTACTAACTTTAGAAAATCATCAACGTTTGCATCTATGTCCTTAGAATCATTCATCTTGAACGTGTAGAACTTATGTTGTAAGTAGATACGATTCGGCAAAGAGGTTTCTGTGTACAGCGTGTTTAATGCGGTCCACATAGCAGCAGCGGTTTCACAATGGCTGATCTTCCGTAGAACTTGGTTACCTACGTTGACTATGATGAGGTCTTTGGCCTTCTCCGACTTTTCAAGTTTAGCGGGATCAATCTTTGAGCTTGATTCCGTAGTTCCATCTCCTGTGACTTTCGTATCTCCTTCTGCTTCCTCTTTTGGCGGATCCAACAGAAGGGTCTCATCAGTTAGAATGTCCTTTAGCCCTAGGACTCCAAAGTGAGCCATCATACGAACTTTCCACAGCGAGAAATCTCCGGTTCCTTCGAACCTATCAATTTCGATCCTAGTTTTTCCCATCCCTTAAGCACCTGCAATCTAACCTGGATTGCTCTGATACCACTTGTTAGGAATTCAATCCTACTTGTGCTTTGGAATAACTTTATGAATCAAACGTATTCTTATTTAATATCTTAAAGAAGTTTCACAATAACAATAATAGAGATCACAAGTGTGATAACCAAACTAAGAACTCTAAGAACTTATTTGCTATGCTCTTGATCTCTCTCTATGCCTTTGTTATTTGCTTTGTATCGGATGATCGTAACCTTCACCTATGGCCTTCTTATATACTGGATCACGTATTCCTTGTCCTCTGTAGCTTTGTATATT
Organism: Brassica rapa; assembly: GCF_000309985.2. Classification (NCBI taxonomy): domain Eukaryota; kingdom Viridiplantae; phylum Streptophyta; class Magnoliopsida; order Brassicales; family Brassicaceae; genus Brassica; species Brassica rapa. The sequence goes on along the minus strand of NC_024798.2, from coordinate 3,313,374 downwards.
TTCCTATTGTCTTTGGGAAAATATTGGCCGACATTCTTGACAAAAGGAAACTAACGTTCCTTTGGTTTTGTGCAGGTTTCATTGCTGGGCTGGGAAAGGGCTTGAAGTATTAAAGTTGAGGCCCACTTTACATAGTTTGCTAGGATCTCGGTATGTGTGTGTTGTACGGAAATTGATAGCTGTAACCTCAAGATAGACGCCTATGAAACTACACCACACCATTGTAGGGGCGAAATTCTGTCTTACAAGATTGCGCAAGCAAGCCTCTATCAAACTACAATCAGTGAAATGATAATGGGAGAAAGATAAATATCCTGTAACTATTTACAATGGTTTAGAAATCTAGTAATATTTATAAGGGTTTATAAATGATCTACAAGTGTGAAGCATACGTATGATTGATTTGCATTTGTACTTTGGAATAACAATCTAAGATATATTTTTTTCCTTGTTCTTTTCAAAGAAAGCAAGATGGATCAATCATAATGCAATTGTGAAAAGTCATATAGAGAACCCTTTTGTATTCCAAAGAGTGAATTTCAAAAGATGGCAACAGAAGATGTTGTGTTATCTCACTACACTGAATCTTGGACAGTGTTTGACTTTTGAAGGACCAGAGTCACCTGTAGAAGATGATATTCCTGATGAAATATTTAAATCATCAGAGATATGGACACAAAAAGAGTTTTTGTGCACAAACTATATTCTTAACACTTTGAACGATTCTCTCTATGATGTTTATCATATATTCCAAACTTCAAATCAGTTGTGGGAATCATTAAAGAAGAAATACAAGTCTGAAGTTGCAAGCGTTAAGACGTTGACTGTGCAAAAGTTCTTAAACTTTATGGTGAAACAAGTGGAAGAAATTCTAAGTCATTATTCATGAAAGATATGAGATTGGCTGTTATAGTTCTTGGAATTAGAGTTAAACAAGAGTCAGATGGTATGATATTCACTTACTCAATTTCATTACGAGAAAGAAAAAGTTACAATGGCAAGTCAAGACGTATAAAACGTACTCATGCATGACAATTGCTTTCTAATGGGGTGATAGCATTGGATTACATTAGATCAAAGGAAAAATTAGTTGATCCTTTGACTAAAGGTCTACCTAAAAAGCAAGTTGTATTCATTTCGAGGGGAATGGGTCTCAAGCCAACACAATGAGTCATCACTTGATGGAAACCTAACCTAGCAACATTGGAGATCCCATGGCTAGGTTCAATAGGCAAACTAGTTGAGGAACACTCAAGAAGTTTTATACATTTCTCATTCCTATGAAATAATAATGTGTATCCATTGATAAATAAGAGTTGAATAATTTATTTTTAATAATGCTAGTATCTTTGGTAGAAGAGAGATATAGTGGACTATCTTTAACTAATATTACCTAATACTGTAGTCGGTAAGGTCATTTTTTCTTGTAGTGTAATATATCAAGCTGTTATAGAATATATAAATGCGGACTCGAAATATAAATGTCTGTCTAGTATATATTCACCAACTCGGTCTAAATATCATCTAATTCTAGAACAACAAAAAAAATTACTTATTTAACTAGTTCGGGTAATATTTGAATCCATACGGGAAATATCCAAATCCGAATGGATATCTGAAGATAACCAAACATAAGTATACTTAACCCTATATTTCTAGCTTACTTCTCTCATTTTATTCAAAATATTTATATTAATGATGCTTATTTCTAAAAATTAGATAATATACATATAATTATGGACAAAATTATTTGCTACTCAATTAAAATATATATCAAGCTCTTGTTTCTTGCATTAATAAAATTTGCATCTAAAATTTCAAACCAACAACGAAATTAGTGTCTTTTTATTTTAAAAGTTTTATCTCTAGACCTATTAATAGTTTAAATTTTTAAAAATTAGAAAAGAAGTTAAAATATTTTATATACAAAAAAACTTAAACAATTTATTTATTTTTTCTTCAAAATTTAAATATCCAAACCCGGCCCAAAATTACCAAACCTGAACATTAAATACATGAACCCGACTCGAAGTGTAGAAATATCCGAATGGGCTTTATGCTTTTATACTAAAATACCAGATACGAACCCAAACGTGTAACCGAACGCCAACCCCTACGATATATGATCATCATTTGTATCTTGCTTGAACAATATAAAAGTTAAACCATTGATCACAAAATTTTCAATGTGGGACTTTTACCATTTTTAATATTGTATAGTCATTTTTAAAAATTCGAAATATAACCTATAAGAAAAAATCTAATTTTTTTAATTTTGTGCTTAACGTGATTGTTTAATTTCTTTTAATAGTATAAAATTAAACAGAAAAGAGAGGGGTTAGAAAAATTGTTGTCAAATATGTATTTTTCATAATAATTAATTATCATATATATGTTAACCATATTAGGTTATTATGTAGATTTTATTTAAAGAAAGAAAAAATATTCTTTTGTACACTACTAATTAATTTGATAGTTATTTTAATAAAAATCATAGTATATGTTTATATGGACCAACTTATTTTTCTAACAATTCTAAGAATTATTCTCGTGATGACACGTGGCTACGAAAATATGTTGTAATGCTCCAAGATTAATATATAGGGGATTCCCTAGCAATTTAATTTTGGACTAACAAAATTCTCTATTGATTCTCAAGCCACCACGTTAGCAAAATTAACATTTTACTTACGTGACAACTCAGCATGATACTTTTTTAATTAATACAAACTAAAGGTTATAACTTTTTAAATGATTCTCTATTAATATATAGGGGGATAAGTTATCTTTTTTTTTTAGCAAAGTTTCCAAAAGTTATGGTTGAATCAGCCGTAGACTTATAAGCCATAACCCAATTTTAGTGAATACGATATTAAAGGTTTACTTCAGTTATGTGGTATTCATTAAATTTCAGTTTTTCTCCTTGTTTGCCGTTTTTACTTATTCCTATTTTAAGAATTGAAAACACTCTATATACCTTAATTTGACAATGAGGTACATAGAACATTCAATTAATTAAAAAAAAAATCATAAACGAAGAGAAAAAAAGCATGTATAAAAGAGAAAAAGTAGTTTCCTTCTCTATTATTCTTATGATACCTTTGTTAATTTTGACAGGTAATTTATATAACACATATATAAGTGTTGTGAATGGTTTATGGTTTTGCGATTTATAAAATTTTATGTATTCTCTTTTTTTTTTTGTCAACTTCTATTCTCACTTAAAGTCACTATTTCAACAGAAAAAATAAATGCTAATGCTGCTAAGGATTTCGAGCGCCGTTGTCGTGGAATTCCACTCGAAAATGCACCGCCGGATATGTGTCATAAACCAAACCGTGATGCTGAATGTTTGCGTCTTTGCAAGGAGTCAGGCCCAAAAACTGGATTTTACTTTGGTACGTGTGCTGTTAAGGACAATAAACACTATTGCCACTGCTACAATAATATATGCGGTCCACCACTACCACCAATAAAAGGGCCACCACCTCGTGTGTAGAACGGAAAATAAATAAATAAATAAATATATATATATATATATATATATATATATATATATTTGTTTTTTTCCAATAATTTCTCTTTAATACTTTTTTAATATGAAACTGTAAAATAAAATAAGATTTTCTTAAAAACGAAATAATAACTATATATTTATATTATCTCCATCTATTTATAGATCGGTTGGAAAATACAATTTATACTTTGTTGTAAAACTTTATGTGTCCCTATAGATCAGCGAAAAATAATATTCATAGAAATTTCACCTCTATGTATTTGCAACTATACAGAATCTACTCAATTAATTTAGAGTCTCGTATTTTATCTACCATTGACAAGTTATAGTAGGACCATCTGATTAACTACTTAATGTGACATATTTAATTATTTACACTAAATTTTAATAATCAATAAATATATTAATAATAAATCAATTTTAGTTAGAAATTTGAATTTTATTTTTTGTTATAACAAAATCTGTTGAGAAAAAATCTAACAAAATCCTACCAAACGTTTTGTCATTCTTTTTAAAAATAGTGCATTATAATTTCGTAATTAGTAATGTAATCTTATTAAAATAATGATAATTGAAATTTATCACACACAACAGAAAATAAAAATTCTATGCTATTTTATGAATTTTAGAATTAAAGTCTATATTATATTAAAATAGATGTGCTTTATAAATTAAATATGAAACAATATACTAAATTGGTATTAACAGATTTTTTTAAGAAAGAAAAAACAGTTTCATTTAAATAAATTATCATTCATCATCAAAATGGGTTAAAATTCGTAAACTATGTAATATTTTATACAAAACTAAAATTATTGACATTTGTTAAACTTTTATATCCATGACTATATATTATCGTCTAATTTGTTTGGAAACTCGCAACAATATATTATCTATGCATCATTGAGGAAATTTCAATTCTACCACAAGTTTGATACCACTTTTCAAATTTACCATTAATTAATGACTATTTTCACAAATACCTTACATTTGTAAAAGGGGAAATTTTACTTTTACACTTTGTTGGATACCACTTTTCAACTTTACCATAAGTCTAAGGACATTTTCAGAAATACCACTTTCATTAGTGAGCAAAAGATAATAATACCCTTACCTTATCTTCTTCTCCACCATCGGTTTCTCTCCCTCTTCCCGAGTCCCCGTCGTCTCTCTCTCACCGTCGAGTCACCGTCGTCTCTCTCTCCTTCTAGCGTCTCTCTCTCACCGTCTAGTTCCGGCGTGTCTCTCTCACCGTAGACTTCCGGCGACGAAATCGATTCAAAATCTCCAAGATGTCGACTCCTATACGTGATTCGCAACTTGTATGTCTCTAATTTCTGTATTTGTTTGTTCTCTAATTTCTGTATTTTTTTGTTTGATTCGATTTTGTGCTTTCTCTTATCGAAAAATCAAACAAGGTTCTCTTAGATATCTCATTTAAAGAGGTCGATCTAAGAGAAACTGATTTCATAGTGAAACGTTGAGAGTGAAAACATTGAGTATTTGAAAACTTAAATCTGGTTTTGAAGTCATATTAAGATTGATCTGAATGGTTTCAGCTAAGAAATAGATTTTCCGATAGTGAAAACTGCATATTAATTAAGGAAGAGATAAGTTACGATAGTGAAAACTGAATATTAAAGAATTATAACCCCTTATAAATATGGGTTTCATGAGATTGTTGATAAATACAACTCAATGATTTATAAGTGAAGAAAAAGATGCATGAAACAAAAGTCACAGGTACAAAAGTCACAGATCACGAAGCCATGGCAAACATGAAGACTAAGTTTATGGCTTTATGGGATGGGTTTTCTACTGATCGTAAGTTGAATCATTCACCTTTCAGATCACTCTAGTGCAGTCTAGAGCATGCTCTACTTGGATACAGTAGTTTTTAAATGAGTATAATGGTTGCTTCGTAGCGAATGCGAGGGTGATGGTACTTGCTGCAACAAACAGATCATCAGAGTTTGATGAACCAATAATGAGGCGTCTTCCTCAAGCCTTTGAGATTGGAATGCCTGAACGTAAGGAGAGAGCTGAGATATTGAAAGTGACGCTGAAGGGAGAGAGGGTGGAGCCCGATATTGACTACGATCACTTAGCTCGTCTATGCGGAGGCTACACCGGATCAGACATATTTGAGCTCTGCAAGAAAGCAGCTTACTTCCCTATCAGAGAAATCCTAGAGGAAGAGAGAAAATGGAGACCATGTCCTCTAAGTTTCATATGAAAATGTCCAATGCTGTTGCAGTCACCAAATTTGCAAGTGTTGATGTTGTGAGTTGCTATCATTTTGTTTGTCAGGTACCTAGGCCATTGTCACAGTTGGATTTGGAGAAAGTTCTTGCTACGTCGAAGAAGACGCAAGTTGCAGCAGGCGAGTATTGTGGATTGAGATGGTCAAGGGAACCAGATGAGGTGGAAGCAGCTACTTAGGTATTTTTTTTTGTTCGAAGAAAGTCAACGAAGGTAGGTTTAGAACATGTCGATCTAAGGGAAAGAGTTTCAATAGTAAACATTGAATTTTTGAAAAATTATAAACCATTATAAATCTGGGTTCAAGTAATTTTAGGATTTTCGTTCCTCTATTATCCAAAAAACAAATAAGGTTGATTTAGACTTGTCATTTGAATAGTTCTTGTTAGGAGAAAGATTTTCGGATAGTGAACATTGCATTTTAAAGAATTATAACCTCTTATAAATCTTGGGTTTAGGATATTGTCGATAGTACAACTCAATGCAATACAAGATTTTATAATTAAAGGTTGTAAACAGGAGTTAATCATATATGTCTATAAAAAACATATAAATGTGTGAATTTGAAAAGTCTCGTCTTTTGTTATCATATATTCTTTGTAAGGTTGTTATCGAAATATATAAACATTATGATTGGATAAGGTATTTTTAGACCATGATTAAAAGTTAACATCATTTTTTATTTCGTCTTGCAGCTAGATAGCAATGAATTGCACATCTTTGAGATTGCCTCTGAGGATTTATGAAGCTGGAACAGAACCAGTAGACAATTCAAAAGTGATTATCCAATCGGTGTCTTTGCAATAATGTGAAGTGTTTATAAAAGATTATAAATGTAGTTTATAGGAGTTTATTAAATTATAAATTAGAGATTTGTAGAGACTTATAAAACGTTGTTTATTCTTTGTTACATCTTGTGGTTAATACAGTGTTTGGATTCCCTGAGGAATACAAACATTTCGTGAACCCAACACCTCCTGATCTTGATAACATGGATCTTGACGGTTCAACAAGGATATAAAATGAAGAAAAGCTAATGGGAACAAGGATTTGTGAATTTACATTTTGCAACGTATGATATAAGGCAATAACACATGAAAGAAGATAAAAATAAAGAGCAAAGGAGAGATGAAAAGCAAATAAGAGTTTATAAATCATTTATAAAAGTTTATAAAACAATTTGCAAAGTTTATAATCTTTTTATAAAGGTTTATAAAACAATTAATAAAGTCTATAAACCATTTATAATTGTTTATAAAAATGTTATGAAAGTTTATAAACAATTTATAAGGGATATGCATACAATTTATAAGGTTTATTGGTTTATGAATCACATAGAAAGTCTATGAAATCATTTATAAGAGGCTATAACAATTTATAAAGACTTGTAAAATAATATTTATAAGGATATATAAATAATTAATAAGAGTTTATAAATCATTTATAAAATTTTATTAAAAACAATTTATAAATATTATAAACCTTTTATAAAGGTTTACAAATTATTTGTAAGAGTCTATAAACCATCTATAAAGGCTTATAAAAAATTTTATAAAGTATATAAACAATTTATAAATGTTTATTAAAAAATTATAAAAGTTTATAAATCATTTATAAGGGGTATGTATATAATTTATAAGGTTTATAGAGGTATATACAGGTTTAGAAATCAATTGGAGATCTTAAATCAATTATAAGAGTCTATAACCATTTAGAAAAGCTTATTAAACAAGTTATAAGAGTTAATAAAATAATTTTCTAGGGTTTATAAAGGTATGTAAATAATTTATAAGAGTTTATAAAATATTTATAAAAACAATTTATATGAATATGTTCTAAACAACCGACTTCGTCAACTCTTTAATGTTGTTCAATTCAGTCTTTGAATGTGTGTGAGTTTCTCTCTACAACATTAGTCATGCAGTTATTTACTAAAAGTTAAATTTGTTCCAATTTTTTAGACCTTTATAAAATATAAATCTGGATTTCAGGATATTTTCAAAAGTACAACTCGACGATTTATAAGTCTTTATAAAAAAGTTTTTAAATAAGAGTTCAAGTAATTTTAGGATTTGCTTCCTTCTGTTATCCAAAAAGCAAATAAGGCTTAGTTGGACTTGTTATTTGAATAATTCTGGTTAAGATTAAGATTTTCGGATAGTGAACACTGCATTAATTATAATTCTTTATAAATCTGGATTTCAGGATATTATTAAAAGTACAACTTGACGATTTATAAGTCTCTTTTTTTTTTTTTTTTTGTGAAACTACGATTTATAAGTCTTTATAAAGAAGTTTTTAAACAAGAGTTGATCGGATATGTCTATTAAAACATATAAATGTGTGAACTTGAGAAGTCTTGTGAGGAATGCTAGGCAGAATAAGTATAAGGAACTCGAAAATGATTTATAAACGTTTATAAACTGATTTATAATGGGTTACAAGTTAAGTTTTCTAAAGTCCCTCAAAAAGACAATTAACACAAAAAGACATATCTGGTGAAAGAGCCACGTCCTTCAGCAAGGGATATACTGTCTGAACCCTCTATGTAGACTGTACAGAGACCATGCTTGTGATTAGAATCAAACAAGCTCATTTCATGGTTTAGTTTTATAAATACTACTACTTACCTTAACTCCTGTGGATGGAGAAGAGAATGTGAGAAGCACCAAGATCTTAAATGAAGGAAGTGGAATCAGCGGCTCGCCCTCCCTAAAAGCTCCATCTACAAGTATGGTTTGAGCCCTTGGATGCGACAACATCCTAATTAAGAGATGTCTGAAGAAGATGAGAGAGAAGAATGTATTACCAAGCCAACTCTGCAACTTTTATAAAGCGTTATAAATATGTAATTCTTTGATCGCACAAACCACGTTCTAGTTCAGAGTCCCTCTTACTTCTTCAAACAGCTCACCAACCTGGTCGATCTTCAAAATCTGAACGCAAGCCAATCACATATTATTCCTACGCATCAGCACTAGCTCACTTCCAAAAACAAGATTCAAAAATAATATGCTTTCGTAACTCAACAAACTCATCTCCATCTCCACTGCTTCTTTAGATATTATACACAAAACAAGACATAAAAATGAATCTCATAAAGTACCAAACATAACGTTACATCAAAATACCAACCTTCTACCTCATATATTGCACATACTAAACTTTGCTAGTCAAACTACAAATAGTAGCATTGTATTACCTCAAGAAAGTGAGGTACTTGATATGCATATCACCACATATATTCTCCACAGCATCCTTTAAATCTAAAAGCTCACAGCACACCTTTGTAATTCCCTGCAACATTACCAGATCAACCAAAAGAAGAAGTAATCATGGAATAATATTACTCTTACGTTAGTAATTAAATATATGTTAAGCTCTATGTCTTTTGATTGCTAACAAATCAACAGTAAGATTCGAAAGGACTCAATTTATAAGGTCTTATAAATTTGAGATTTGAAAACTTCATGAGAAAAATTTCGTTTTCCTTTCGAGAAACAGATCGATTTTGATAAACCAACCTACAATTACAGAAAGAGACGAAAATCACCATCTATTATCCTCTTACCTTTGTTAGCGTTTCTTAGGTGTAGGGAAAGAGATCGTCTCGTTCGTCTGAGCTTGTAGAGTCTGTCAGCTTCATCGGAGAACTCGTCTTCGTTAGATCTCGCCGGAAAACTCGTCGTCAGATCTCGTCGGAAACTCTTCAGTGTTCGTAAATCTCGCCGAGAACTCGTCTTGTTCGTTTGAGCTCATCAGCAGCGTCGTCGGATCTCGCCGTATAACTAGTCAGAAATTTTGCCGGAGAACTCCTCAGCGCCGGAGAACTCGTCAACATCGTCTGATTCGTCGGATTTGATTACATGTATCGTTCATTTTGGATCTGAGATTTGAAGAAATCTTTGGGGAAGAAGAGAATAGTTTTAGGTTTAATTAATTAGGGGTATAATGGTATTTTACCTATTAAAATTTTAATGGTAAAATTGGTTAGTGTAAAGTTGAAAAGTGGTATTAGAAAAATGGTATTAGTGGCAATTTAAATTTTACTTTTACACTTTGTTGGATACCACTTTTCAACTTTACCATAAGTCTAAGGACATTTTCAGAAATACCACTTTCATTAGTGAGCAAAAGATAATAATACCCTTACCTTATCTTCTTCTCCACCATCGGTTTCTCTCCCTCTTCCCGAGTCCCCGTCGTCTCTCTCTCACCGTCGAGTCACCGTCGTCTCTCTCTCCTTCTAGCGTCTCTCTCTCACCGTCTAGTTCCGGCGTGTCTCTCTCACCGTAGACTTCCGGCGACGAAATCGATTCAAAATCTCCAAGATGTCGACTCCTATACGTGATTCACAACTTGTATGTCTCTAATTTCTGTATTTGTTTGTTCTCTAATTTCTGTATTTTTTTTTGTTTGATTCGATTTTGTGCTTTCTCTTATCGAAAAATCAAACAAGGTTCTCTTAGATATCTCATTTAAAGAGGTCGATCTAAGAGAAACTGATTTCATAGTGAAACGTTGAGAGTGAAAACATTGAGTATTTGAAAACTTAAATCTGGTTTTGAAGTCATATTAAGATTGATCTGAATGGTTTCAGCTAAGAAATAGATTTTCCGATAGTGAAAACTGCATATTAAGGAAGAGATAAGTTACGATAGTGAAAACTGAATATTAAAGAATTATAACCCCTTATAAATCTGGGTTTCATGAGATTGTTGATAAATACAACTCAATGATTTATAAGTGAAGAAAAAGATGCATGAAACAAAAGTCACAGGTACAAAAGTCACAGATCACGAAGCCATGGCAAACATGAAGACTAAGTTTATGGCTTTATGGGATGGGTTTTCTACTGATCGTAAGTTGAATCATTCACCTTTCAGATCACTCTAGTGCAGTCTAGAGCATGCTCTACTTGGATACAGTAGTTTTTAAATGAGTATAATGGTTGCTTCGTAGCGAATGCGAGGGTGATGGTACTTGCTGCAACAAACAGATCATCAGAGTTTGATGAACCAATAATGAGGCGTCTTCCTCAAGCCTTTGAGATTGGAATGCCTGAACGTAAGGAGAGAGCTGAGATATTGAAAGTGACGCTGAAGGGAGAGAGGGTGGAGCCCGATATTGACTACGATCACTTAGCTCGTCTATGCGGAGGCTACACCGGATCAGACATCTTTGAGCTCTGCAAGAAAGCAGCTTACTTCCCTATCAGAGAAATCCTAGAGGAAGAGAGAAAATGGAGACCATGTCCTCTAAGTTTCATATGAAAATGTCCAATGCTGTTGCAGTCACCAAATTTGCAAGTGTTGATGTTGTGAGTTGCTATCATTTTGTTTGTCAGGTACCTAGGCCATTGTCACAGTTGGATTTGGAGAAAGTTCTTGCTACGTCGAAGAAGACGCAAGTTGCAGCAGGCGAGTATTGTGGATTGAGATGGTCAAGGGAACCAGATGAGGTGGAAGCAGCTACTTAGGTATTTTTTTTTGTTCGAAGAAAGTCAACGAAGGTAGGTTTAGAACATGTCGATCTAAGGGAAAGAGTTTCAATAGTAAACATTGAATTTTTGAAAAATTATAAACCATTATAAATCTGGGTTCAAGTAATTTTAGGATTTTCGTTCCTCTATTATCCAAAAAACAAATAAGGTTGATTTAGACTTGTCATTTGAATAGTTCTTGTTAGGAGAAAGATTTTCGGATAGTGAACATTGCATTTTAAAGAATTATAACCTCTTATAAATCTTGGGTTTAGGATATTGTCGATAGTACAACTCAATGCAATACAAGATTTTATAATTAAAGGTTGTAAACAGGAGTTAATCATATATGTCTATAAAAAACATATAAATGTGTGAATTTGAAAAGTCTCGTCTTTTGTTATCATATATTCTTTGTAAGGTTGTTATCGAAATATATAAACATTATGATTGGATAAGGTATTTTTAGACCATGATTAAAAGTTAACATCATTTTTTATTTCGTCTTGCAGCTAGATAGCAATGAATTGCACATCTTTGAGATTGCCTCTGAGGATTTATGAAGCTGGAACAGAACCAGTAGACAATTCAAAAGTGATTATCCAATCGGTGTCTTTGCAATAATGTGAAGTGTTTATAAAAGATTATAAATGTAGTTTATAGGAGTTTATTAAATTATAAATTAGAGATTTGTA